>NW_027077933.1:0-300000 GCF_963930625.1 Muntiacus reevesi
GAATCACGTGGGAATCACGTGTTAATCACGTGGGAATCACGTGGGAATGACGTGTCAATCACGTAGGAGTCACGTGGGAATCACGTGTCAATCACGTGGGAATCACTTGGGAATCACGTTGGAATCATGTGTCAATCACTTGGGAATCACGTGGGAATCACGTGATAATCACGTGGGAATCACGTGTCACTCACTTGGGAATCACATGGGAATCACGGGATAATCACGTGGGACTCACGTGTCAATCACGTGGGAGTCACGTGAGAATCACGTGGGAATCACGTGGGAATCACGTTTCATTCACGTGGTAATCACGTGGGAATCACGAGTCAATCACGAGGGAGTCACGTGGGAATCACGTGGGAATCCCGTGGAAATCACGTGGGAATCACTTGTCAATCACGAGTGAATCACGTGGGAATCACGTGTCAATCACTTGGGAATCACGTGGGAATCAAGTGGAAATCATGCATCAATCACCTGTCAATCACGTGGGAATCTCGTGGGAATCTCGTGATAATCACGTGTCAATCACGTGAGAATAAGTTGGGAGTAACGTTTCAATCACTTGGGAATCACGTGGGAATCACGTGGAAAGCACGTGGGAAACACGTGTCAATCACTTGGGAATCACATGGGTATCACGTGATAATCACGTGGGAATCACGTGTAATTCACGTGGCAATCACGTGAGAATTACGTGGGAATCACGTGGGAATCAAGTGTCAATCACGTGGGAATCACGTGGGAAAAACTTGGGAATCACGTGTCAATCACTTGGGAATCACGAGGGAATCACGTGGGAATCACGTGGGAATCACGAGGGAATCACGTGTCAATCACGTGGGAATCATGTGGGAATTACGTGACAATCACTTGTTAATCACGTGGGAATCACGTGGGAATCACGTGAAATCACGTGGGCATCACGTGGGCATCACATGGGAATAATTTAGGAATCACGTGGGAATCACGTGTGAATCACGTTGGAATCATGCGTCAATCACGTGGAAATCACGTGGGAATCACGAGGGAATCACGTGTCAATCACGTGGGATTCATGTGGGAATTACGTGACAATCAAGAGTTAATCACGTGGGAATCACGTGGGAATCACGTTAAATCACGTGGGCATCACGTGGGCATCACATGGGAATCATTTAGGGATCACGTTGGAATCACGTGTGAATCATGTTGGAATCATGCGTCAATCACGTGGGAATCACCTCGGAGTCACGTGGGAATCACGTGGGAATCACGTGTCAATCACCTGGGAATCACGTGTCAATCACGTGGGAATCACATGGGAATCACGTGGAACTCACGCCTCAATCACGTGGGAATCACCTGGGATTCACGTGTCAATCACGTGGAAATCACGAGGAAGTCACGTGGGAAGCACGTGGGATTCACGTGTCAATCACGTGGAAATCACGTGGGAAACACTTGGGACTCACGTAGGAATCACGATTGAATCACGTGTCAATCACGTGGGAATCACGTGGGAATCACGTGGGAATCACGTGCGAATCACGTGTCAATCACATGGGAATCACGTGGGAATCACCTGGGAAACACGTGGGAATGACGTGAAAATCATTAGGGAATCACGTGGGAATCACGTGTCAATCACGGGGGAATCACGTGTGAATCACGTGTGAATCACGTGTCAATCACGTGGGAATCACGTGGGAATCATGTGGGAATCACGTGGGAATCACGTGTCAATCATGTGGGAATCACGAGGGAATCACGTGTCAATCACGTGGGAATCACGTCGGAATCTCGTGCCAATCACGTGGGAATCTCGTGGGAATCACGTGGGAATCATGTGGGAATCACGTGGGAATTACGTGGGAATCACGTGTCAATCACGTGGGAATCACGTGGGAATCACGTGACAATCATTTGGGAATCACGTGGGAATCAGGTGTCAATCACGTGGGAATCACGTGGGAATCACGTGTCAATCACGTGTCAATCACGTGGGAATCACGTGGGAATCACGTGGGAATCCCGAGTCAATCACGTGGGAATCACGTGGGAATCACGTGGGAATCCCGTGGAAATCACGTGGGAATCACTTGTCAATCACGAGGGAATCACGTGGGAATCCCGAGCCAATCACGTGGGAATCACGTGGGAATCACGTGGGAATCACGTGTCATTCACGTGGGATCACGTGGGAATCACGAATCAATCACGAGGGAATCACGTGGGAATCCCGAGTCAATCACGTGGGAATCACGTGGGAATCACTTTTGAATCACGTGGGAATCACGTGTCAATCACGTGGGAAACACGTTTCAATCCCATGGGAATCAGATGGGAATCACGATGGAATCATTGGGAATCACGTGGGAATCAGGTTGGAATCACGTGTCAATAACGTGGGAATCATGTGGGAATCACGTGTCAATCACAATGGAATTACATGTGAATCACGTGTGAATCACGTGTGAATCACGTGGGAATCACGTAACAATCATTTGGGAATCACGAGGGAATCACGTGTTAATCACGTGGGAATCACGTGGGAATGACGTGTCAATCACGTAGGAATCACGTGGGAATCACGTGTCAATCACGTGGGAATCACTTGGGAATCACGTTGGAATCATGTGTCAATCACTTGGGAATAACGTGGGAATCACGTGATAATCACGTGGGAATCACGTGTCAATCACGTGGGAATTACTTGAGAATCACGTGGGAATCACGTGGGAATCACGTGTCAATCACGTGGGAATCAAGTGGGAATCATGCGTCAATCACGTGGGAATCATGTGGGAGTCACGTGGGAATCACGTGGGAATCAAGTCGGAATCACGTGGGTGTATCGTGTCAATCACGTGGGAGTCATGTGGGAGTCACGTGTCAATCACGATGGAATCACGTGGTAATCAAGTGGTGATCATGCGTTTATCACGTGGGAATCACGTGTCAATCACGAGGGAATCATGGGGGAATCACGTGTTAATCACGTGGGAATCACTTGGGAATCACGTGTCAATCACTTGGGAATCACGTGGGAATCACGTGGAAATCATGCGTCAATCACGTGGGAAACACGTGGGAGTCACGTGGGAATCATGTGGGAATCAAGTGGGAATCACGTGGGTATCACGTGTCAATCACGTGGGAGTCATGTGGGAGTCACGTGTCAATCATGATGGAATCACATGGAAATCACGTGGTAATCATGTGGGAATCACGTTGGAATCACGTGTCAATATCGTGTGAATCATGTGGGAATCACTTGTCAATCACGATGGAATTACGTTTGAATCACGTGGGAATCACGTGTCAATCACGTGGGAATCATGTGGGAATCACGTGTCAATCACGTGAGCATCATGTGGGCATCACGTGGGAATCATTTGGGAATCACGTGGGAATCAGGGGGGAATCACGTGGGAATCACATGTCAATCACGTGGGAATCAAGTGGCAATCACGTGGGAATGACATGTCAATCCCGTGGGAATCACGTGGGAATAAGGTGGGAATCACGTGTCACTCACGTGGGAATCACATGGGAATCACGTGGGATTCTCGTGGGAATCACGTGTAAATCACGTGTCAAACATGTGAGAATCAAGTGGGAATCACGTGGAAATCACGTGTCAATTACGTGGGAATCACGTGTCAATCACGTTGGAATCACGTGGGAATCATATGAGAATCACGAGTCAATCACGTGGGAATCAAGTGGGAATCACGTGTCAATCACGTGGGAATCACTGGGGAATCACGTTGGAATCATGTGTAAATCACTTGGGAATAACGTGGGAATCACGTGTCAATCACGTGGGAATTACGTGAGAATCACGTGGGAATCACGTGGGAATCATGCGTCAATCACGTGGGAATCATGTGGGAGTCACGTGTCAATCACGATGGAATTACATGTGAATCACTTGTGAATCACGTGGGAATCACGTGGGAATCACATAACAATCATTTCGGAATCACCTGGGAATCACGTGTTAATCACGTGGGAATCACATGGGAATCACGTGGGAATGATGTGTCAATCACGTAGGAATCACGTGGGAATCACGTGTCAATCACGTGGGAATCACGTGTCAATCACGTGGGAATCACTTGGGAATCACGTTGGAATCATGTGTCAATCACTTGGCAATAACGTGGGAATCACGTGATAATCACGTGGGAATCACGTGTCAATCACGTGGGAATTACGTGAGAATCACGTGGGAATCACATGGGAATCACGTGGTAATCACGTGGGAATCATGCATCAATCACGTGGGAATCATGTGGGAGTCACGTGGGAATAACGTGGGAATCAAGTCGGAATCACGTGGGTATATCGTGTCAATCACGTGGGAGTCATGTGGTACTCACGTGTCAATCACGATGGAATCACGTGGTAATCAAGTGGTGTTCATGCGTTTATCACGTGGGAATCACGTGTCAATCACGAGGGAATCACGTGCGAATCACGTGTTAATCACGTGGGAATCACTTGGGAATCACGTATCAATCACGTGGGAATATCGTGGGAATCACATTTAATCACGTGGAAATCACATGGGAATCTCGTGTCAATCAGGTTGGAATCACGTGTGAATGACGTGTCAATCACGTTGGCATCACGTGGTAATCATTTGGGAATCACGTGTCATTCATGTTGGAATCATATGGGAATCACGTGGGAATCACGTGGGAATCACGTGTCAATCACGTGGGAATCACGTGGGAATAACGTGGGAATCACGTGTCAATCCTATAGGAATCACGTGGGAATCACGTGGGAATCACGTGTCAATCATGTAGGAATCACGTGTAAATCACGTGGGAATCACGTGGGAATCACGTGGCAATCACGTAGGAATCACGTGTGAATCACGTGGGAATCACGTGGGAATAACGTGACAATCATTTGTGAATCACCTAGGAATCACGTGTTAATCACGAGGGAATCACGTGGGAACCACGTATGAATCACGTGGGAATCACGTGTCAATCACGTGGGAATCACGTGGGAATCACGTGGGAATCACGTGTCAATCCCATAGGAATCATGAGGAATCACGTGGGAATCACGTGTCAATCACGTAGGAATCACGTGTAAATCACGTGGGAATCAAGTGTGAATCATATGTCAATCACGTGGGAATCACGTGGGAATCATGTGCCAATCACGTGGGAATCACGTGGGAATCACGTGAGAATCACGTGTCAATCTAGATGGAATCACGTGGGAATCAAATGGTAATCATACGTCAACCACGTGGGAATCACATGGGAATCACGTGCTAATCACGTGGGAATCATGCTGGAATCACGTGTCAATATCGTGTCAATATCGTGGGAATCATGTGGGAATCGAGTGTCAATCACGATGGAATTACGTGTGAATCACGTGGGAATCACGTGGGAATCACGTGGGATTCACGTGGGAATCACGTGGGATTCACGTGGGAATCACGTGTCAATCACGTGTCAATCATGTGAGAATCAAGTGGGAATCACATGGAAATCACGTGTCAATCACGTGGGAATCACATGGGCATCATGTGTCAATCACGTTGGAATCATGTGGTAATCATATGGGAATCACGTGTCAATCACGTGGGAATCACGTGGGAATCACATGTCAATTACGTGGGAATCACGTTAGAGTCACGGGGGAATCACGTGGGAGTCACGTGTCAATCACGTGGGAATCACGTGGGAATCACGTGTCAATCCCGTATGAATCACGTGTGAATCAGGTGGGAATCACGTGGGAATCACGTGGGAATCATGCGTCAATCACGTGGGAATCACATGGGAGTTACGTGGGAATAACGTGGGAATCACGTGGTAATCACGTAGGTATCACGTGGGAATAACGTGTCAATCACGTGGGAATCATGTGGGAATCACGTGTCAATCACGAGGGAATCACGTAGTAATCACGTGTCAATCACGTGGGCATCACATGGGTATCACATGGGAATCATTTGGGAATCACGTGTCAATCACGTTGGAATCACGTGGGAATCACTTTTAAATCACGTGGGAATCACGTGTCAATCATGTGGGAAACACGTTTCAATCCCGTGGGAATCAGGTGGGAATCACGTGGGAATCACGTGGGAATCACGTGGGAATCACGTGTCAATCACGTGGGAATCACGTGTCAATCATGTGGGAATCACTTGGGTATAACCTGGGAAACGGGTGTCAATCAAGTGGGAATCACGTGGGAATCTCGTGGGAATCACGTGTCAATCACGATGGAATCACGTGGGAATCAAGTGGTAATCATGAGTCAATCACGTGGGAATCACATGGGAATCACGTGGGAATGACGGGTCAATCACGTGGGAATCACGTGGGAATCACGTGTCAATCACGTGGGAATCACGTTTCAATCAAGTGGGAATCACGTGTCACTCACGTGGGAATCACATGGGAATCATATGGGATTCTCGTGGGAATCACGTGTAAATCACGTGTCAATCATGTGAGAATCAAGTGGGAATCACGTGGAAATCACAAGTCAATTATGTGGGAAAAACGTGTCAATCACGTGGGAATCACTTGGGAATCACGTTGGAATCATGTGTAAATCACTTGGGAATAACGTGGGAATCACGTGATAATCACGTGGGAATCACGTGTCAATCACGTGGGAATCACGTGAGAATCACGTGGGAATCACGTGGGAATCACGTGTCAATCACGTGGGAATCACGTGGGAATCATGCGTCAATCACGTGGGAATCATGTGGGAGTCACGTGGGAATCACGTGGGAATCAAGTGGGAATCACGTGGGTATCACGTGTCAATCACGAGGGAGTCATGTGGGAGTCACGTGTCAATCACGATGGAATCACGTGGTAATCAAGTGGTGATCATGCGTCTATCACGTGGGAATCACGTGTCAATCACGAGGGAATCACGTGGGAATCACGTGTTAATCACGTGGGAATCACATGGGAATCACGTATCAATCACGTGGGAATATCGTGGGAATCACATTTAATCACGTGGAAATCACATGGGAATCTCGTGTCAATCAAGTTGGAATCACGTGGGAATGACGTGTCAATCACGTTGGCATCACGTGGGAATCATTTGGGAATCACGTGTCATTCACGTTGGAATCATATGGGAATCACGTGGGAATCATGTTGGAATCACGTGTCAATCACGTGGGTATCACGTGGGAATAACGTGGGAATCACGTGTCAATCACATAGGAATCCCGTGGGAATCACGTGGGAATCACGTGTCAATCACGTAGGAATCACGTGTAAATCACGTGGGAATCATGTGGGAATCACATGTCAATCACGTGCGAATCATGTGGGAATCACGTGGGAATCACGTGGGAATCACGTGACAATCATTTGGGAATCACCTGGGAATCACATGTTAATCACGTGGGAATCAAGTGACAATCATTTGGGATTCACGTGGGAATCACGTGTCAATCCCATGGGAATCACGTGGGAATCACGTGGGAATCACGTGTCAATCACGGGGGAATCACGTGTAAATCACGTGGGAATCACGTGTCAATCACGGGGGAATCACGTGGTAATCACGTGGGAATCAGGTTCGAATCACGTGTCAACAATGTGGGAATAATGTGGGAATCACGTGTCAATCACGATGAAATTACGTGTGAATCACGTGTGAATCACATGGGAATCACGTGGGAATCACGTGACAATCATTTGGGAATCACCCAGGAATCACGTGTTAATCACGTGGGAATCACATGGGAATCACGTGGGAATGACGTATCAATCACGTAGGAATCACGTGGGAATCACGTGTCAATCACGTGGGAATCATGTGTCAATCACGTGGGAATCACTTGGGAATCACGTTGGAATCATGTGTCAATCACTTGGGAATAACGTGGGAATCACGTGGGAAGCACGTGGGAATCACGTGTCAATCACTTGGGAATCACATGGGAATCACGTGATAATCACGTGGGAATCACGTGTCAATCACTTGGGAATTACGTGAGAATCACGTTGGAATCACGTGTCCATCACGTGGGAATCATGTGGGAATCATGCGTCAATCACGTGGGAATCACGTAGGAATTACGTGTCAATCACGTGGGAATCACGTGGGAATCACGTGGGAATCACGTGAGAATCACGTGGGAATCACGTGGGAATCACGTGGGAATCACGTGGGAATCACGTGTCAATCACTTGGGAATCACGTGGGAATCACGTGTCAATCACGTGGGAATCACGTGGGAATTACGTCGGAATCTCGTGCCAATCACGTGGGAATCTCGTGCCAATCACGTGGGAATCACGTGGGAATAACGTGGGAATCTCGTGGGAATCACGAGGGAATTACGTGGGAATCACGTGTCAATCACGTGGGAATCACATGTCAATCAAGTTTGAATCACGTGGCAATCACGTGGGAATGACATTTCAATCCCTTGGGAATCACGTGGGAATAAGGTGGGAATCACGTGTCAATCACGTGGGAATCACATGGGAATCACGTGGGATTCACGTGGGAATCACGTGTCAATCACGTGTCAGACATGTGAGAATCAAGTGGGAATCACGTGGACATCACGTGTCAATCACGTGGGAATCACGTGGGAATCACTTTTGAATCACGTGGGAATCACGTGTCAATCACGTGGGAAACACGTTTCAATCCCATGGGAATCAGGTGGGAATCATGATGGAATCACGTGGGAATCAAGTGGTAATCACGCGTCAATCACGTGGGAATCACGTGGGACTCACGTGGGAATCATATGGGAATCACGCGGTAATCACGTGGGAATCAGGTTCAAATCACGTGTCAATAAAGTGGGAATCATGTGGGAATCACGTGTCAATCACGATGGAATTACATGTGAATCACGTGTGAATCACGTGGGAATCACGTGGGAATCACGTGACAATCATTTGGGAGTCCCCTGGGAATCACGTGTTAGTCACGTGGGAATCACATGGGAATCACGTGGGAATGACGTGTCAATCACGTAGGAATCACGTGGGAATCACGTGTCAATCAGTGGGAATCACGTGTCAATCACGTGGGAATCACTTGGGAATCACGTTGGAGTCATGTGTCAATCACTTGGGAATAACGTGGGAATCACGTGGGAAGCACGTGGGAATCACGTGTCAATCACTTGGGAATCACATGGGAATCACGTGATAATCACGTGGGAATCACGTGTCAATCACGTGGGAATCACGAGGGAATCATGCGTCAATCACGTGGGAATCATGTGGGAGTCACGTGGGAATCACGTGGGAATTAAGTGGGAATCACGTGGGAATCAAGTGGGAATCACATGTCAATGACGTGGGAATCATGTGGGAATCACGTGTCAATCACGATGGAATCACGTGGGAATCAAGTGGTGATCATGCGTCTATCACGTGGGAATCACGTGTCAATCACGAGCGAATCACGTGGGAATCACGTGTCAATCACGTGGGAATCACGTGGGAAACATGCATCAATCACGTGTGAATCACATGGGAGTCACGTGGGAATAATGTGGGTGTCACGTGGTAATCACGTGGGAATCAAGTGGGAATCACGTGTCAATCACGTGGGAATCATGTGGGAATCACGTGTCAATCACGAGGGAATCACGTGGTAATCACATTGGAATCACGTGTCAATCACTTGGGAACCACTTGGGAATCACGTAGGAATCACGTATCATTCACGTTGGAATCACGTGGGAATCACGTGGGAATTACATGTCAATCACATGGGAATCACGTGGGAATCACGTGTCAATCACGTGGGAATCACGTGGGAATCACGTGGGAATCACGTGTGAACCACGTGGGAATCACGTGTGAATCACATGGGAATCATGCGTCAATCATGTGGGAATCACATTGCAGTCACGTGGCAATCTCGTGGAAATCAGGTGGTAATCACATGGGAATCACGTGGGAATCACGTGTCAATCACGTGGGAGTCACGTGGGAATTACGTGTCAATCACGTGGGAATCACGTGGGAATTACGTCGGAATCTCATGCCAATCATGTGGGAATCTCGTGCCAATCACGTGGGAATCACGTGGGAATCACGTGGGAATCTCGTGGGAATCACGTGGGAATTACGTGGGAATCACGTGTCAATCACGTGGGATACACATGTCAATCAAATTTGAATCACGTGGCAATAACGTGGGAATGACATTTCAATCCCTTGGGAATCACGTGGGAATAAGGTGGGAATCACGTGTCAATCACGTGTCAATCATGTGAGAATCACGTGGGAATCACGTGGAAATCACGTGTCAATCACGTGGGAATCACTTGTCAATCACGTTGGAATCACGTGGGAATCATATGGGAATCACGAGTCAATCACGTGGGAATCACGTGGGAATCACATGACAATTACGTGGGAATCACGTTGGAGTCACGTGGGAATCATGTGTCAATCACGTGGGAATCACGTGGGAATCAAGTGTCAATCCCGTGGGAATCACGTGGGAATCACTTGGGAATCACGTGGGAATCATGCGTCAATCACGTGGGAGTCACGTGGGAGTCACTTGGGAATCACGTGGGAATCACGTGGTAATCACGTAGGAATCACGTGAGAATAACGTGCCAATCACGAGGGAAGCACGTAGGAATCACGTGTCAGTCAGGTGGGCATCACATGTGTATCACACGGGAATCATTTGGGAATCACTTGTAAATCACGTTGGAATCACGTCGGAATCACTTTTGAATCACGTGGGAATCACGTGTAAATCACGTGTGAATCACGTGTCAATCACGTGGGAATCACGTGTCAATCACGTGGGAATCACGTGGGAATCACGTATCAATCATGTTGGAATCACGTGGGAATCATACGGGAATCACGAGTCAATCACGTGGGAATCTCGTAGGAATCACATGTCAATTACGTGGGAATCACGTTGTTGTCACGTGGGAATCACGTGGGAATCACGTGTCTATCACGTGGGAATCACGTGGGAGTCACGTGGGAATCACATGGGAATAACGCGCCAATCACGTGGGAATCACGCTGGAATCACGTCTCAATCACGTGGGAATCATGTGGGAATCACGTGTCAATCACGTGGGCATCACGTGGACATCACGTGGGAATCATTTGGGAATCACGGGGGAATCATGTGGGAATCACGTGGGAATCACGTGTCAATCACGTGTCAGTCATATGAGAATCAAGTGGGAATCACGTGTATATCACGTGTCAATCACGTGGGAATCACGTGGGAATCATGAGTCAATCCCGTGGGAATCACGTGGGAATCACGTGTATATCACGTGTCAATCACGTGGGAATCACGTGGGAATCACGCGTCAATCACGTGGGAAACACGTGGGAATTACGTGTCAATCACGTGGGAATCACGTGGGAATTACGTCGGAATCTCGTGCCAATCACGTGGGAATCACGTGGGAATCACGTGGGAATCACGTGGGGATCACGTGTCAATCACGTGGGAGTCACGTGGGAATTACGTGTCAATCACGTGGGAATCACGTGGGTATTACGTCGGAATCTCGTGCCAATCATGTGGGAATCTCGTGCCAATCACGTGGGAATCACGTGGGAATCATGTGGGAATCTCGTGGGAAAAACGTGGGAATTACGTGGGAATCACGTGTCAATCACGTGGGAAACACATGTCAATCAAGTTTGAATCACGTGGCAATCACGTGGGAATGACATTTCAATCCTTTGGGAATCACGTGGAAATAACGTGGGAATCACGTGTCAATCACGTGGGAATCACATGGGAATCATGTGGGATTCACGTGGGAATCACGTGTCAATCACGTGTCAGTCATGTGAGAATCAAGTGGGAATCACGTGGACATCACGTGTCAATCACGTGGGAATCACGTGGGAATCATGATTCAATCCCGTGGGAATCACGTGGGAATAAGGTGGGAATCACGTGTCAATCACGTGGGAATCACGTAGGAATCACTTGGGAATCACGTGGGAATCATGCATCAATCACGTGGGAATCACATTGGAGTCACGTGGGAATAATGTGGGAATCACGTGGTAATCAAGTAGGAATCACGTGGGAATAACGTGTCAATCACGTGGGAATCATTTGGGAATCACGTGTCAATCACGAGGGAATCACGTAGGAATCACATGTCAATCACGTGGGCATCACATTGGTATCACACGGGAATCATTTGGGAATCACGTGTCAATCACGTTGGAATCACGTGGGAATCACTTTTGAATCACGGGGGAATCACGTGTCAATCACGAGGGAATCACTTGGGAATCACGTTGGAATCATGTGTCAATCACTTGGGAATAACGTGGGAATCACGTGGGAAGCACGTGGGAATCATGTATCAATCTCTTGGGAATCACATGGGAATCACGTGATAATCACGTGGGAATCACGTGTCAATCACGTGGGAATTACGTGAGAATCACGTGATAATCACGTGGGAATCACGTGTCAATCACCTGGGAATCATGTGGAAATCATTCGTCAATCACGTGTGAAACACGTGGGAATTACGTGTCAATCACGTGGGAATGACGTGGGAATTACGTCGGAATCTCGTGCCAATCACGTGGGAATCACGTGGGAATCACGTGGGAATCACGTGGGAATCACGTGTCAATCACGTGGGAGTCACATGGGAATTACGTGTCAATCACGGGGGAATCACGTGGGAATTACGTCGGAATCTCGTGCCAATCACGTGGGAATCACGTGGGAATCACGTGGGAATCTCGTGGGAATCACGTGGGAATTACGTGGGAATCACGAGTCAGTCATGTGGGAAACATGTGTCAATCAAGTTTGAATTAAGTGGCAATCATGTGGGAATGACATTTCAATCCCTTGGGAATCAAGTGGGAATAAGGTGGGAATCACGTGTCAATCACGTGGGAATCACATGGGAATCACGTGGGATTCACGTGGGAATCACGTGTCAATCACGTGTCAATCATGTGAGAATCAAGTGGGAATCACGTGGAAATCACGTTGGAATCACGTGGGAATCATATGGGAATCACGAGTCAATCACGTGGGAATCACGTGGGAATCACATGACAATTACGTGGGAATCACGTTGGAGCCACGTGGGAATCATGTGTCAATCATGTGGGAATCACGTGGGAATCACGTGTCAATCCCGTGGGAATCACGTGGGAATCACGTAGGAATCACGTGGGAATAACGTGTCATTCACGAGGGAATCACATAGGAATCACGTGTCAGTCAGGTGGGCATCACATGGGTATCACACGGGAATCATTTGGGATTCACTTGTAAATCACGTTGAAATCAAGTCGGAATCACTTTTGAATCACGTGGGAATCACGTTTCAATCACGTGTGAATCACGTGTCAATCACGTGGGAATCACGTGTCAATCACGTGGGAATCTCGTGGGAATCACGTATCAATCATGTTGGAATCACGTGGGAATCATACGGGAATCACGAGTCAATCACGTGGGAATCACGTAGGAATCACATGTCAATTACGTGGGAATCACGTTGTTGTCACGTGGGAATCACGTGGGAATCACGTGTCTATCACGTGGGAATCACGTGGGAGTCACGTGGGAATCACATGGGAATAACGCGCCAATCACGTGGGAATCACGCTGGAATCACGTCTCAATCACGTGGGAATCATGTGGGAATCACGTGTCAATCACGTGGGCATCACGTGGACATCACGTGGGAATCATTTGGGAATCACGTGGGAATCACGTGTCAATCACGTGTCAGTCATATGAGAATCAAGTGGGAATCACGTGGATATCACGTGTCAATCACGTGGGAAACACGTGGGAATCATGAGTCAATCCCGTGGGAATCACGTGGGAATCACGTGGGAATCATGCATCAATCACGTGGGAATCACATGGGAGTCACGTGGGAATTATGTGGGAATCACGTGTCAATCACGAGGGAATCACGTAGGAATCACGTGTCAATCACGTGGGCATCACATGGGTATCACACGGGAATCATTTGGGAATCACGTGTCAATCACGTTGGAATCACGTGGGAATCACTTTTGAATCACGTGGGAATCACGTGTCAATCACGAGGGAATCACTTGGGAATCACGTTGGAATCATGTGTCAATCACTTGGGAATAACATGGGAATCACGTGGGAAGCACGTGGGAATCACGTGTCAATCTCTTGGGAATCATATGGGAATCACGTGATAATCACGTGGGAATCACGTGTCAATCACGTGGGAATTACGTGAGAATCACGTGGGAATCACGTGGGAATCACGTGTCAATCACGTGGGAATCACGTGGGAATCACACGTCAATCACGTGGGAAACACGTGGGAATTACGTGTCAATCACGTGGCAATCACGTGGGAATTACGTCGGAATCTCGTGCCAATCACGTGGGAATCACGTGGGAATCACGTGGGAATCACGTGGGGATCACGTGTCAATCACGTGGGAGTCACGTGGGAATTACGTGTCAATCACGTGGGTATTACGTCGGAATCTCGTGCCAATCATGTGGGAATCTCGTGCCAATCACGTGGGAATCATGTGGGAATCTCGTGGGAAAAACGTGGGAATTACGTGGGAATCACGTGTCAATCATGTGGGAAACACATGTCAATCAAGTTTGAATCACGTGGCAATCACGTGGGAATGACATTTCAATCCTTTGGGAATCACATGGAAATAAGGTGGGAATCAAGTGTCAATCACGTGGGAATCACATGGGAATCACGTGGGATTCACGTGGGAATCACGTGTCAATCACGTGTCAGTCATGTGAGAATCAAGTGGGAATCACGTGGACATCACGTGTCAATCACGTGGGAATCACGTGGGAATCATGATTCAATCCCGTGGGAATCACGTGGGAATAAGGTGGGAATCACGTGTCAATCACGTGGGAATCACGTAGGAATCACTTGGGAATCACGTGGGAATCATGCATCAATCACGTGGAAATCACATGGGAGTCACATGGGAATAATGTGGGAATCACGTGGTAATCAAGTAGGAATCACGTGGGAATAACGTGTCAATCACGTGGGAATCATTTGGGAATCACGTGTCAATCACGAGGGAATCACGTAGGAATCACGTGTCAATCACGTGGGCATCACATTGGTATCACACGGGAATCATTTGGGAATCACGTGTCAATCACGTTGGAATCACGTGGGAATCACTTTTGAATCACGGGGGAATCACGTGTCAATCACGAGGGAATCACTTGGGAATCACGTTGGAATCATGTGTCAATCACTTGGGAATAACGTGGGAATCACGTGGGAAGCACGTATCAATCTCTTGGGAATCACATGGGAATCACGTGATAATCACGTGGGAATCACGTGTCAATCACGTGGGAATTATGTGAGAATCACGTGATAATCACGTGGGAATCACGTGTCAATCATGTGGGAATCATGTGGAAATGATTCGTCAATCACGTGTGAAACACGTGGGAATTACGTGTCAATCACGTGGGAATCACGTGGGAATTTCGTCGGAATCTCGTGCCAATCACGTGGGAATCACGTGGGAATCACGTGGGAATCACGTGGGAATCACGTGTCAATCACGTGGGAGTCACATGGGAATTACGTGTCAATCACGGGGGAATCACGTGGGAATTACGTCGGAATCTCATGCCAATCACGTGGGAATCACGTGGGAATCACGTGGGAATCTCGTGGGAATCACATGGGAATTACGTGGGAATCACGTGTCAGTCACGTGGGAAACATGTGTCAATCAAGTTTGAATTAAGTGGCAATCATGTGGGAATGACATTTCAATCCCTTGGGAATCAAGTGGGAATAAGGTGGGAATCACGTGTCAATCACGTGGGAATCACATGGGAATCACGTGGGATTCACGTGGGAATCACGTGTCAATCACGTGTCAATCATGTGAGAATCAAGTGGGAATCACGTGGAAATCACGTTGGAATCACGTGGGAATCATATGGGAATCACGAGTCAATCACGTGGGAATCACGTGGGAATCACATGACAATTACGTGGGAATCACGTTGGAGCCACGTGGGAATCATGTGTCAATCATGTGGGAATCACGTGGGAATCACGTGGGAATCACTTGGGAATCACGTGGGAATCACGTGGTAATCACGTAGGAATCACGTGGGAATAACGTGTCATTCACGAGGGAATCACATAGGAATCACGTGTCAGTCAGGTGGGCATCACATGGGTATCACACGGGAATCATTTGGGAATCACTTGTAAATCACGTTGAAATCAAGTCGGAATCACTTTTGAATCACGTGGGAATCACGTTTCAATCAGGCGTGAATCACGTGTCAATCACGTGGGAATCACGTGTCAATCACGTGGGAATCTCGTGGGAATCACGTGTCGATCATGTTGGAATCACGTGGGAATCATATGGGAATCACGAGTCAATCACGTGGGAATCACGTAGGAATCACATGTCAATTACGTGGGAATCACGTTGTTGTCACGTGGGAATCACGTGGGAATCACGTGTCTATCACGTGGGAATCACGTGGGAGTCACGTGGGAATCACATGGGAATCACGCGCCAATCACGTGGGAATCATGCTGGAATCACGTTTCAATCACGTGGGAATCATGTGGGAATCACGTGTCAATCACGTGGGCATCACGTGGACAACACGTGGGAATCATTTGGGAATCACGTGGGAATCATGTGGGAATCACGTGTCAATCACGTGTCAGTCATGTGAGAATCAAGTGGGAATCACGTTGACATCACGTGTCAATCACGTGGGAATCACGTGGGAATCATGAGTCAATCCCGTGGGAATCACGTGGGAATAAGTTGGGAATCACGTGTCAATCACGTGGGAATCACGTAGGAATCACTTGGGAATCACGTGGGAATTATGCATCAATCACGTGGGAATCACATGGGAGTCACGTGGGAATAATGTGGGAATCACGTGGTAATCAAGTAGGAATCACGTGGGAATAACGTGTCAATCACGTGGGAATCATGTGGGAATCACGTGTCAATCACGAGGGAATCACGTAGGAATCACGTGTCAATCACGTGGGCATCACATGGGTATCACACGGGAATCATTTGGGAATCACGTGTCAATCACGTTGGAATCACGTGGGAATCACTTTTGAATCACGTGTCAATCACGTGTCAATCACGAGGGAATCACTTGGGAATCACGTTGGAATCATGTGTCAATCACTAGGGAATAACGTGGGAATCACGTGGGAAGCACGTGGGAATCACGTGTCAATCTCTTGGGAATCATATGGGAATCACGTGACAATTACGTGGGAATCACGTGTCAATCACGTGGGAATTACGTGAGAATCACGTGGGAATCACGTGGGAATCACATGTCAATCATGTGGGAATCACGTGGGATTCACGCGTCAATCACGTGGGAAACACGTGGGAATTACGTGTCAATCACGTGGAATCACGTGGGAATTACGTCGGAATCTCGTGCCAATCACGTAGGAATCACGTGGGAATCACGTGGGATTCACGCGTCAATCACGTGGGAGTCACGTGGGAATTACGTGTCAATCACGTGGGAATCACGTGGGAATTACGTCGGAATCTCGTGCCAATCATGTGGGAATCTCGTGCCAATCACGTGGGAATCACGTGGGAATCACATGGGAATCTCGTGGGAATCACGTGGGAATTACGTGGGAATCACGTGTGAATCACGTGGGAAACACATGTCAATCAAGTTTGAATCACGTGGCAATCACGTGGGAATGACATTTCAATCCCTTGGGAATCACGTGGGAATAAGGTGGGAATCACGTGTCAATCACGTGGGAATCACATGGGAATCACGTGGGATTCACGTGGGAATCACGTGTCAATCACTTGTCAATCATGTGAGAATCAAGTGGGAATCACATGGAAATCACGTGTCAATCACGTGGGAATCACGTGGGAATTACGTGTCAATCATGTTGGAATCACGTGGGAATCATATGGCAATCACGAGTAAATCACGTGGGAATCACATGACAATTACGTGGGAATCACGTTGGAGTCACGTGGGAATCATGTGTCAATCACGTGGGAATCACGTGTCAATCCCGTGGGAATCACGTGGGAATCACTTGGGAATCACGTGGGAATAATGCGTCAATCACGTGGGAGTCACGTGGGAATCATGCGTCAATCATGTGGGAATCACATGGGAGTCACGTGGGAATAATGTGGGAATCACGTGGTAATCAAGTAGGAATCACGTGGGAATAACGTGTCAATCACGTGGGAATCATGTGGGAATCACGTGTCAATCACGAGGGAATCACGTAGGAATCACGTGTCAATCACGTGGGCATCACGTGGACAACACGTGGGAATCATTTGGGAATCACGTGGGAATCATGTGGGAATCACGTGTCAATCACGTGTCAGTCATGTGAGAATCAAGTGGGAATCACGTTGACATCACGTGTCAATCACGTGGGAATCACGTGGGAATCATGAGTCAATCCCGTGGGAATCACGTGGGAATAAGTTGGGAATCACGTGTCAATCACGTGGGAATCACGTAGGAATCACTTGGGAATCACGTGGGAATTATGCATCAATCACGTGGGAATCACATGGGAGTCACGTGGGAATAATGTGGGAATCACGTGGTAATCAAGTAGGAATCACGTGGGAATAACGTGTCAATCACGTGGGAATCATGTGGGAATCACGTGTCAATCACGAGTGAATCACGTAGGAATCACGTGTCAATCACGTGGGCATCACATGGGTATCACACGGGAATCATTTGGGAATCACGTGTCAATCACGTTGGAATCACGTGGGAATCACTTTTGAATCACGTGTGAATCACGTGTCAATCACGAGGGAATCACTTGGGAATCACGTTGGAATCATGTGTCAATCACTAGGGAATAACATGGGAATCACGTGGGAAGCACGTGGGAATCACGTGTCAATCTCTTGGGAATCATATGGGAATCACGTGACAATCACGTGGGAATCACGTGTCAATCACGTGGGAATTACGTGAGAATCACGTGGGAATCACGTGGGAATCACATGTCAATCATGTGGGAATCACGTGGGATTCACGCGTCAATCACGTGGGAAACACGTGGGAATTACGTGTCAATCACGTGGAATCACGTGGGAATTACGTCGGAATCTCGTGCCAATCACGTAGGAATCACGTGGGAATCACGTGGGATTCACGCGTCAATCACGTGGGAGTCACGTGGGAATTACGTGTCAATCACGTGGGAATCACGTGGGAATTACGTCGGAATCTCGTGCCAATCATGTGGGAATCTCGTGCCAATCACGTGGGAATCACGTGGGAATCACGTGGGAATCTCGTGGGAATCACGTGGGAATTACGTGGGAATCACGTGTGAATCACGTGGGAAACACATGTCAATCAAGTTTGAATCATGTGGCAATCACGTGGGAATGACATTTCAATCCCTTGGGAATCACGTGGGAATAAGGTGGGAATCACGTGTCAATCACGTGGGAATCACATGGGAATCACGTGGGATTCACGTGGGAATCACGTGTCAATCACTTGTCAATCATGTGAGAATCAAGTGGGAATCACATGGAAATCACGTGTCAATCACGTGGGAATCACGTGGGAATTACGTGTCAATCACGTTGGAATCACGTGGGAATCATATGGCAATCACGAGTAAATCACGTGGGAATCACGTGGGAATCACATGACAATTACGTGGGAATCACGTTGGAGTCACGTGGGAATCATGTGTCAATCACGTGGGAATCACGTGTCAATCCCGTGGGAATCACGTGGGAATCACTTGGGAATCACGTGGGAATAATGCGTCAATCACGTGGGAGTCACGTGGGAATCAAGCGTCAATCACGTGGGAATCACATGGGAGTCACGTGGGAATAATGTGGGAATCACGTGGTAATCAAGTAGGAATCACGTGGGAATAATGTGTCAATCACGTGGGAATCATTTGGGAATCACGTGTCAATCACGAGGGAATCACGTAGGAATCACGTGTCAATCACGTGGGCATCACATTGGTATCACACGGGAATCATTTGGGAATCACGTGTCAATCACGTTGGAATCACGTGGGAATCACTTTTGAATCACGGGGGAATCACGTGTCAATCACGAGGGAATCACTTGGGAATCACGTTGGAATCATGTGTCAATCACTTGGGAATAACGTGGGAATCACGTGGTAAGCACGTGGGAATCACGTATCAATCTCTTGGGAATCACATGGGAATCACGTGATAATCACGTGGGAATCACGTGTCAATCACGTGGGAATTATGTGAGAATCACGTGATAATCACATGGGAATCACGTGTCAATCACGTGGGAATCATGTGGAAATGATTCGTCAATCACGTGTGAAACACGTGGAAATTACGTGTCAATCACGTGGGAATCACGTGGGAATTTCGTCGGAATCTCGTGCCAATCACGTGGGAATCACGTGGGAATCACGTGGGAATCACGTGGGAATCACGTGTCAATCACGTGGGAGTCACATGGGAATTACGTGTCAATCACGGGGGAATCACGTGGGAATTACGTCGGAATCTCATGCCAATCACGTGGGAATCATGTGTCAGTCACGTGGGAAACATGTGTCAATCAAGTTTGAATTAAGTGGCAATCATGTGGGAATGACATTTCAATCCCTTGGGAATCAAGTGGGAATAAGGTGGGAATCACGTGTCAATCACGTGGGAATCACATGGGAATCACGTGGGATTCACGTGGGAATCACGTGTCAATCACGTGTCAATCATGTGAGAATCAAGTGGGAATCACGTGGAAATCACGTTGGAATCACGTGGGAATCATATGGGAATCACGAGTCAATCACGTGGGAATCACGTGGGAATCACATGACAATTACGTGGGAATCACGTTGGAGCCACGTGGGAATCATGTGTCAATCATGTGGGAATCACGTGGGAATCACGTGGGAATCACGTGGGAATCACTTGGGAATCACGTGGGAATCACGTGGTAATCACGTAGGAATCACGTGGGAATAACGTGTCATTCACGAGGGAATCACATAGGAATCACGTGTCAGTCAGGTGGGCATCACATGGGTATCACACGGGAATCATTTGGGAATCACTTGTAAATCACGTTGAAATCAAGTCGGAATCACTTTTGAATCACGTGGGAATCACGTTTCAATCACGTGTGAATCACGTGTCAATCACGTGGGAATCACGTGTCAATCACGTGGGAATCTCGTGGGAATCACGTGTCAATCATGTTGGAATCACGTGGGAATCATATGGGAATCACGAGTCAATCACGTGGGAATCACGTAGGAATCACATGTCAATTACGTGGGAATCACGTTGTTGTCACGTGGGAATCACGTGGGAATCACGTGTCTATCACGTGGGAATCACGTGGGAGTCACGTGGGAATCACATGGGAATCACGCGCCAATCACGTGGGAATCACGCTGGAATCACGTTTCAATCACGTGGGAATCATGTGGGAATCACGTGTCAATCACGTGGGCATCACGTGGACAACACGTGGGAATCATTTGGGAATCACGTGGGAATCATGTGGGAATCACGTGTCAATCACGTGTCAGTCATGTGAGAATCAAGTGGGAATCACGTTGACATCACGTGTCAATCACGTGGGAATCACGTGGGAATCATGAGTCAATCCCGTGGGAATCACGTGGGAATAAGTTGGGAATCACGTGTCAATCAAGTGGGAATCACGTAGGAATCACTTGGGAATCACGTGGGAATTATGCATCAATCACGTGGGAATCACATGGGAGTCACGTCGGAATAATGTGGGAATCACGTGGTAATCAAGTAGGAATCACGTGGGAATAACGTGTCAATCACGTGGGAATCATGTGGGAATCACGTGTCAATCACGAGGGAATCACGTAGGAATCACGTGTCAATCACGTGGGCATCACATGGGTATCACACGGGAATCATTTGGGAATCACGTGTCAATCACGTTGGAATCACGTGGGAATCACTTTTGAATCACGTGTTAATCACGTGTCAACCACGAGGGAATCACTTGGGAATCACGTTGGAATCATGTGTCAATCACTAGGGAATAACGTGGGAATCACGTGGGAAGCACGTGGGAATCACATGTCAATCTCTTGGGAATCATATGGGAATCACGTGACAATCACGTGGGAATCACGTGTCAATCACGTGGGAATTACGTGAGAATCACGTGGGAATCACGTGGGAATCACATGTCAATCATGTGGGAATCACGTGGGATTCACGCGTCAATCACGTGGGAAACACGTGGGAATTACGTGTCAATCACGTGGAATCACGTGGGAATTACGTCGGAATCTCGTGCCAATCACGTAGGAATCACGTGGGAATCACGTGGGATTCACGCGTCAATCACGTGGGAGTCACGTGGGAATTACGTGTCAATCACGTGGGAATCACGTGGGAATTACGTCGGAATCTCGTGCCAATCATGTGGGAATCTCGTGCCAATCACGTGGGAATCACGTGGGAATCACGTGGGAATCTCGTGGGAATCACGTGGGAATTACGTGGGAATCACGTGTGAATCACGTGGGAAACACATGTCAATCAAGTTTGAATCACGTGGCAATCACGTGGGAATGACATTTCAATCCCTTGGGAATCACGTGGGAATAAGGTGGGAATCACGTGTCAATCACGTGGGAATCACATGGGAATCACGTGGGATTCACGTGGGAATCACGTGTCAATCACTTGTCAATCATGTGAGAATCAAGTGGGAATCACATGGAAATCACGTGTCAATCACGTGGGAATCACGTGGGAATTACGTGTCAATCACGTTGGAATCACGTGGGAATCATATGGGAATCACGAGTAAATCACGTGGGAATCACGTGGGAATCACATGACAATTACGTGGGAATCACGTTGGAGTCACGTGGGAATCATGTGTCAATCACGTGGGAATCACGTGTCAATCCCGTGGGAATCACGTGGGAATCACTTGGGAATCACGTGGGAATAATGCGTCAATCACGTGGGAGTCACGTGGGAATCATGCGTCAATCACGTGGGAATCACATGGGAGTCACTTGGGAATAACGTGGGAATCACGTGGTAATCACGTAGGAATCACGTGGGAATAACGTGTCAATCACGAGGGAATCACGCAGGAATCACGTGTCAATCAGGTGGGCATCACATGGGTATCACACGGGAATCATTTGGGAATCACTTGTAAATCACGTTGGAATCACGTCGGAATCACTTTTGAATCACGTGGGAATCACGTGTCAATCACGTGTGAATCACGTGTCAATCACGTGGGAATCACGTGTCAATCACGTGGGAATCACGTGGGAATCACGTGTCAATCATGTTGGAATCACGTGGGAATGATATGGGAATCACGAGTCATTCACGTGGGAATCACATAGGAATCACATGTCAATTACGTGGGAATCACGTTGTTGTCACGTGGGAATCACGTGGGAATCACGTGTCTATCACGTGGGAATCACGTGGGAGTCACGTGGGAATCACATGGGAATCACGCGCAAATCACGTGGGAATCACGCTGGAATCACGTTTGAATCACGTGGGAATCATGTGGGTATCACGTGTCAATCACGTGGGCATCACGTGGACATCACGTGGGAATCATTTGGGAATCACGTGGGAATCATGTAGGAATCACGTGGGAATCACTTGTCAATCACGTGGGAATCACGTGGGAATGACATACCAATCACGTGGGAATCACGTGGGAATCACGAGTCAATCCCGTGGGAATCACGTGGGAATAAGGTGGGAATCACGTGTCAATCACGTGGGAATCACGTGGGAATCACGTGGGAATCACATGGGAATCATGCGTAAATCACGTGGGAATCACATGGGAGTCACGTGGGAATAACGTGGGAATCACGTGGTAATCACGTAGGAATCACGTGGGAATAACGTGTCAATAACGTGGGAATCATGTGGGAATCACGTGTCAATCACGATGGAATTACATGTGAATCACGTGTGAATCACGTGGGAATCACTTGGGAATCACGTGACAATCATTTGGGAGTCCCCTGGGAATCACGTGTTAGTCACGTGGGAATCACATGGGAATCACGTGGGAATGACGTGTCAATCACGTAGGAATCACGTGGGAATCACGTGTCAATCACGTGGGAATCACGTGTCAATCACGTGGGAATAACTTGGGAATCACGTTGGAGTCATGTGTCAATCACTTGGGAATAACGTGGGAATCACGTGGGAAGCACGTGGGAATCACGTGTCAATCACTTGGGAATCACATGGGAATCACGTGATAATCACGTGGGAATCACGTGTCAATCACGTGGGAATCACGAGGGAATCATGCGTCATTCACGTGGGAATCATGTGGGAGTCACGTGGGAATCACGTGGGAATTAAGTGGGCATCACGTGGGAATCAAGTGGGAATCACATGTCAATGACGTGGGAATCATGTGGGAATCACGTGTCAATCACGATGGAATCACGTGGGAATCAAGTGGTGATCATGCGTCTATCACGTGGGAATCACGTGTCAATCACGAGCGAATCACGTGGGAATCACGTGTCAATCACGTGGGAATCACGTGGGAATCATGCATCAATCACGTGTGAATCACATGGGAGTCACGTGGGAATAATGTGGGTGTCACGTGGTAATCACGTGGGAATCAAGTGGGAATCACGTGTCAATCACGTGGGAATCATGTGGGAATCACGTGTCAATCACGAGGGAATCACGTGGTAATCACATTGGAATCACGTGTCAATCACTTGGGAACCACTTGGGAATCACGAAGGAATCATGTATCATTCACGTTGGAATCACGTGGGAATCACGTGTGAATTACATGTCAATCACATGGGAATCACGTGGGAATCACGTGTCAATCACGTGGGATTCACGTGGGAATCACGTGGGAATCCCGTGTGAACCACGTGGGAATCACGTGGGAATCACATGGGAATCATGCGTCAATCATGTGGGAATCACATTGCAGTCACGTGGCAATCTCGTGGAAATCAGGTGGTAATCACATGGGAATCACGTGGAAATCACGTGTCAATCATGGTGGAATCATGTGGGAATCACGTGAGAATCTCCTGTCATTCACGTGAGATTCACGTGTCAATCACGTTGGAATCACGTCGGAATCACGTGGATATCATGGGTCAATCACGTGGAAACACGTGGGAATCACGTGGGAATCACGTGTCAATCACATGGGAATCACGTGTTAAACACGTGGAATCACGTGATAATCATGCGCCAATCACGTGGGAATCACGTGGGAGTCACGTGGGAATCACGTGTCAATCCCAGAGGAATCACGTGAGAATCACGTGGGAATCACGTGTCAATCACGTGGGAATCACGTGGGAATCATGCGCCAATCACGTGTCAATCACGTGGGAATCACGTGGGTATCAGGTGACAATCACGTGGGAGTCATGTGGGAATCACGTGTCAATCATGATGGAATCACGTGGGAATCACATTTAATCACATGGAAATCACATGGGAATCTCGTGTCAATCAAGTTGGAATCACGTGGGAATGACGTGTCAATCACATGGGCATCACGTGGGAATCATTTGGAAATCACGTGTCAATCTCGTTGGAATCATATGGGAATCACGTGGGAATCACGTGGGAATAACGTGTCAATCACGAGGGAATCACGTGGGAATCACGTGGGAATCACGTGTCAATTCCATAAGAATCACGTGGGAATCACGTGTCAATCACGTAGGAATCACGTGTAAATCACGTGGGAATCACGTGGGAATCACGTGTCAATCACTTGGGAATCATGTGGGAATCACGTGGGAATCACGTGGGAATCACGTGACAATCATTTGGGAATAACCTGTGAATCACGTGTTAATCACGTGTGATTCATGTGGGAATCACGTAGGAATCAGGTGGAAATGACGTGGGAATGACGTGTCAATCTCGTGGGAATCACGTGGGAATCACGTGGGAATCACGTGGGAATCACCTGTCAATCCCAGAGGAATCATGTGGGAATCACGTGGGAATCACGTGTCAATCACGTGGGAATCACATGGGAATCACGTGGGAGTCACGTGGGTATCACGTGGGAATCACGAGGGAATCACGTGGGTATCACGTGACAATCACGTGGGAGTCATGTGGGAATCACGTGTCAATCATGATGGAATCACGTGGGAATCAAGTGGTATTCATCCGTCAATCACGTGGGAATCACGTGGGAGTCACGTGGGAATCACATGGGAATCACGTGCTAATCACGTGGGAATCACGCTGGAATCACGTGTCAATATCGTGGGAATCATGTGGGAATCGAGTGTCAATTACAATGGAATTACCTGTGAATCACGTGGGAATCACGTGGGAATCACATGGGAATCACATGTCAATCCCAGAAGAATCACGTGTCAATCACGTAAGAATCACGTGTCAATCACGTGGGAATCACGTGGGAATCATGCGCCAATCACGTGGGAATCACGTGGGAGTCACGTGGGAATCATGTGGGTATCACGTGGGAATCAAGTGGGAATCACGTGGGTATCATGTGACAATCACGTGGGAGACATGTGGCAATCACGTGTCAATCATGATGGAATCACGTGGGAATCAAGTGGTAATCATGCGTCAATCACGTGGGAATCACGTGGGAGTCACGTGGGAATCACATGGGAATCAGGTGCTAATCACGTGGGATTCACGCTGGAATCACGTGTCAATCACGTGGGAATCATGGAGAATCACGTGTCAATCACGTGGGCATCACGTGGGCATCACGTGGGATTCATTTGGGAATCACGTGGGAATCACGTAGGAATCACGTGGGAATCACGTGTCAATCACGTATGAATCACGGGGAATCACGTGGGAATGACATATCAATTACGTGGGAATCACGTGGGAATCACGTGTCAATCCCGTGGGAATCACGTGGGAATAAGGTGGGATTCACGTGGGAAACACCTGTCAATCACGTGGGAATCACGTGTCAATCCCGTATGAATCACGTGTGAATTACGTGGGAATCACGTGGGAAGCATGCGTCAATCACGTGGGAATCACATGGGAGTCACGTGGGAATAACGTGTCAATCACTTGGGAATCATGTGGGAATCACGTGTCAATCACGAGGGAATCACGTAGTAATCACGTGTCAATCACGTGGGCATCACATGGGTATCACAAGGGAATCATTTGGGAATCTCGTGTCAATCACGTTGGAATCACGTGGGAATCACTTTTGAATCACGTGGGAATCAGGTGTCAATCATGTGGAAAACACGTTTCAATCCCGTGGGAATCAGGTGGGAATCACGTGGGAATCACGTGGGAATCATGTGCGAATCATGTGGGAATCACGTGTCAATCACGTGGGAATCACGTGTCAATCATGTGGGAAAATCTTGGGTATCACGTGGGAATCACGTGTCAATCCCGTGGGAATCACGTGAGAATCACATGGGAATCACGTGGGATTCTCGTTGGAATCACGTGTCAATCACCTGTCAATCATATGAGAATCACATGGGAATCATATGAGAATCACGAGTCAATCACGTGGGAATCACGTGGGAATCACATGTCAATTACGTGGGAATCACATGTCAATCACGTGGGAATCACGTGGCAATCACATGAGAATGACATTTCAATCCCTTGGGAATCACGTGGGAATAAGGTGGGAATCACGTGTCAATCACGTGGGAATCACGTGGCAATCACGTGGGAATCACGTGGGAATCACGTGTCAATCCCGTGGGAATCAAGTAGGAATCACGTGGGAATCACGTGGGAATTACGTGGGAATCACGTGTCAATCACGTGGGAATCAGATGTCAATCACGTGGGAATCACGTGGCAATCACGTGGGAATGACATTTCAATCCCTTGGGTATCACGTGGGAATAAGGTGATAATCACGTGTCAATCACGTGGGAATCACATGGGAATCACATGGGATTCACGTGGGAATCACGTGTAAATCACGTGTCAATCATGTGAGAATCAAGAGGGAATCACGTGGAAATCACGTGTCAATCACGTGGGAATCACGTGTCAATCACGTTGGAATCACGTGGGAATCATATGGGAATCACGAGTCAATCACGTGGGAATCACGTAGGAATCACATGTCAATTACGTGGGAATCACGTTGGAGTCACGTCGGAATCACGTGGGAAACACGTGTCAATCACTTGGGAATCACGTGGGAATCACGTGTCAATCCCGTGGGAATCACGTGGGAATCACTTGGGAATCACATGGGAATCATGCGTCAATCACGTGGGAGTCACGTGGGAATCATGCGTCACTCACGTGGGAATCACGTGCGAATCACGTGTCAATCCCGTAGGAATCACGTGGGAATCACGTGGGAATCACTTGGGAATCACGTGTAAATCACGTGGGAATCACGTGGGAATCATGCGTCAATCACGTGGGAATCACGTAGGAATCACGAGTCAATCACGTCGGCATCACATGGGTATCACACGGGAATCATTTGGGAATCACGTGTCAATCACGTTGGAATCACGTGGGAATCACTTTTGAATCACGTGGGAATCATGTGTCAATCACGAGGGAATCACTTGGGAATCACGTTGGAATCATGTGTCAATCACTTGGGAATAACGTGGGAATCACGTGGGAAGCACGTGGGAATCACGTGTCAATCTCTTGGGAATCACATGGGAATCACGTGATAATCACGTGGGAATCACGTGTCAATCACGTGGGAATTACGTGAGAATCACGTGGGAATCACGTGGGAATCACGTGTCAATCACGTGGGAGTCACGTGGGAATCATGCGTCAATCACGTGGGAATCACATGGGAGTCACTTGGGAATAACGTGGGAATCACGTGGTAATCACGTAGGAATCACGTGGGAATAACGTGTCATTCACGAGGGAATCACGCAGGAATCACGTGTCAATCAGGTGGGCATCACATGGGTATCACACGGGAATCATTTGGGAATCACTTGTAAATCACGTTGGAATCACGTCGGAATCACTTTTGAATCACGTGGGAATCACGTGTCAATCACGTGTGAATCACGTGTCAATCACGTGGGAATCACGTATCAATCACGTGGGAATCACGTGGGAATCACGTGTCAATCATGTTGGAATCACGTGGGAATGATATGGGAATCACGAGTCATTCACGTGGGAATCACATAGGAATCACATGTCAATTACGTGGGAATCACGTTGTTGTCACGTGGGAATCACGTGGGAATCACGTGTCTATCACGTGGGAATCACGTGGGAGTCACGTGGGAATCACATGGGAATCACGCGCAAATCACGTGGGAATCACGCTGGAATCACGTTTGAATCACGTGGGAATCATGTGGGTATCACGTGTCAATCACGTGGGCATCACGTGGACATCACGTGGGAATCATTTGGGAATCACGTGGGAATCATGTAGGAATCACGTGGGAATCACTTGTCAATCACGTGGGAATCACGTGGGAATGACATACCAATCACGTGGGAATCACGTGGGAATCACGAGTCAATCCCGTGGGAATCACGTGGGAATAAGGTGGGAATCACGTGTCAATCACGTGGGAATCACGTGGGAATCACGTGGGAATCACATGGGAATCATGCGTAAATCACGTGGGAATCACATGGGAGTCACGTGGGAATAACGTGGGAATCACGTGGTAATCACGTAGGAATCACGTGGGAATAACGTGTCAATAACGTGGGAATCATGTGGGAATCACGTGTCAATCACGATGGAATTACATGTGAATCACGTGTGAATCACGTGGGAATCACTTGGGAATCACGTGACAATCATTTGGGAGTCCCCTGGGAATCACGTGTTAGTCACGTGGGAATCACATGGGAATCACGTGGGAATGACGTGTCAATCACGTAGGAATCACGTGGGAATCACGTGTCAATCACGTGGGAATCACGTGTCAATCACGTGGGAATAACTTGGGAATCACGTTGGAGTCATGTGTCAATCACTTGGGAATAACGTGGGAATCACGTGGGAAGCACGTGGGAATCACGTGTCAATCACTTGGGAATCACATGGGAATCACGTGATAATCACGTGGGAATCACGTGTCAATCACGTGGGAATCACGAGGGAATCATGCGTCAATCACGTGGGAATCATGTGGGAGTCACGTGGGAATCACGTGGGAATTAAGTGGGCATCACGTGGGAATCAAGTGGGAATCACATGTCAATGACGTGGGAATCATGTGGGAATCACGTGTCAATCACGATGGAATCACGTGGGAATCAAGTGGTGATCATGCGTCTATCACGTGGGAATCACGTGTCAATCACGAGCGAATCACGTGGGAATCACGTGTCAATCACGTGGGAATCACGTGGGAATCATGCATCAATCACGTGTGAATCACATGGGAGTCACGTGGGAATAATGTGGGTGTCACGTGGTAATCACGTGGGAATCAAGTGGGAATCACGTGTCAATCACGTGGGAATCATGTGGGAATCACGTGTCAATCACGAGGGAATCACGTGGTAATCACATTGGAATCACGTGTCAATCACTTGGGAACCACTTGGGAATCACGTAGGAATCATGTATCATTCACGTTGGAATCACGTGGGAATCACGTGTGAATTACATGTCAATCACATGGGAATCACGTGGGAATCACGTGTCAATCACGTGGGATTCACGTGGGAATCACGTGGGAATCCCGTGTGAACCACGTGGGAATCACGTGGGAATCACATGGGAATCATGCGTCAATCATGTGGGAATCACATTGCAGTCACGTGGCAATCTCGTGGAAATCAGGTGGTAATCACATGGGAATCACGTGGAAATCACGTGTCAATCATGGTGGAATCATGTGGGAATCACGTGAGAATCTCCTGTCATTCACGTGAGATTCACGTGTCAATCACGTTGGAATCACGTCGGAATCACGTGGATATCATGGGTCAATCACGTGGAAACACGTGGGAATCACGTGGGAATCACGTGTCAATCACATGGGAATCACGTGTTAAACACGTGGAATCACGTGATAATCATGCGCCAATCACGTGGGAATCACGTGGGAGTCACGTGGGAATCACGTGTCAATCCCAGAGGAATCACGTGAGAATCACGTGGGAATCACGTGTCAATCACGTGGGAATCACGTGGGAATCATGCGCCAATCACGTGTCAATCACGTGGGAATCACGTGGGTATCAGGTGACAATCACGTGGGAGTCATGTGGGAATCACGTGTCAATCATGATGGAATCACGTGGGAATCACATTTAATCACATGGAAATCACATGGGAATCTCGTGTCAATCAAGTTGGAATCACGTGGGAATGACGTGTCAATCACATGGGCATCACGTGGGAATCATTTGGAAATCACGTGTCAATCTCGTTGGAATCATATGGGAATCACGTGGGAATCACGTGGGAATAACGTGTCAATCACGAGGGAATCACGTGGGAATCACGTGGGAATCACGTGTCAATTCCATAAGAATCACGTGGGAATCACGTGTCAATCACGTAGGAATCACGTGTAAATCACGTGGGAATCACGTGGGAATCACGTGTCAATCACTTGGGAATCATGTGGGAATCACGTGGGAATCACGTGGGAATCACGTGACAATCATTTGGGAATAACCTGGGAATCACGTGTTAATCACGTGTGATTCATGTGGGAATCACGTAGGAATCAGGTGGAAATGACGTGGGAATGACGTGTCAATCTCGTGGGAATCACGTGGGAATCACGTGGGAATCACGTGGGAATCACCTGTCAATCCCAGAGGAATCATGTGGGAATCACGTGGGAATCACGTGTCAATCACCTGGGAATCACATGGGAATCACGTGGGAGTCACGTGGGTATCACGTGGGAATCACGAGGGAATCACGTGGGTATCACGTGACAATCACGTGGGAGTCATGTGGGAATCACGTGTCAATCATGATGGAATCACGTGGGAATCAAGTGGTATTCATCCGTCAATCACGTGGGAATCACGTGGGAGTCACGTGGGAATCACATGGGAATCACGTGCTAATCACGTGGGAATCACGCTGGAATCACGTGTCAATATCGTGGGAATCATGTGGGAATCGAGTGTCAATTACAATGGAATTACCTGTGAATCACGTGGGAATCACGTGGGAATCACATGGGAATCACATGTCAATCCCAGAAGAATCACGTGTCAATCACGTAAGAATCACGTGTCAATCACGTGGGAATCACGTGGGAATCATGCGCCAATCACGTGGGAATCACGTGGGAGTCACGTGGGAATCATGTGGGTATCACGTGGGAATCAAGTGGGAATCACGTGGGTATCATGTGACAATCACGTGGGAGACATGTGGCAATCACGTGTCAATCATGATGGAATCACGTGGGAATCAAGTGGTAATCATGCGTCAATCACGTGGGAATCACGTGGGAGTCACGTGGGAATCACATGGGAATCAGGTGCTAATCACGTGGGATTCACGCTGGAATCACGTGTCAATCACGTGGGAATCATGGAGAATCACGTGTCAATCACGTGGGCATCACGTGGGCATCACGTGGGATTCATTTGGGAATCACGTGGGAATCACGTAGGAATCACGTGGGAATCACGTGTCAATCACGTATGAATCACGGGGAATCACGTGGGAATGACATATCAATTACGTGGGAATCACGTGGGAATCACGTGTCAATCCCATGGGAATCACGTGGGAATAAGGTGGGATTCACGTGGGAAACACCTGTCAATCACGTGGGAATCACGTGTCAATCCCGTATGAATCACGTGTGAATTACGTGGGAATCACGTGGGAATCATGCGTCAATCACGTGGGAATCACATGGGAGTCACGTGGGAATAACGTGTCAATCACTTGGGAATCATGTGGGAATCACGTGTCAATCACGAGGGAATCACGTAGTAATCACGTGTCAATCACGTGGGCATCACATGGGTATCACAAGGGAATCATTTGGGAATCTCGTGTCAATCACGTTGGAATCACGTGGGAATCACTTTTGAATCACGTGGGAATCAGGTGTCAATCATGTGGAAAACACGTTTCAATCCCGTGGGAATCAGGTGGGAATCACGTGGGAATCACGTGGGAATCATGAGCGAATCATGTGGGAATCACGTGTCAATCACGTGGGAATCACGTGTCAATCATGTGGGAAAATCTTGGGTATCACGTGGGAATCACGTGTCAATCCCGTGGGAATCACGTGAGAATCACATGGGAATCACGTGGGATTCTCGTTGGAATCACGTGTCAATCACCTGTCAATCATATGAGAATCACATGGGAATCATATGAGAATCACGAGTCAATCACGTGGGAATCACGTGGGAATCACATGTCAATTACGTGGGAATCACATGTCAATCACGTGGGAATCACGTGGCAATCACATGAGAATGACATTTCAATCCCTTGGGAATCACGTGGGAATAAGGTGGGAATCACGTGTCAATCACGTGGGAATCACGTGGCAATCACGTGGGAATCACGTGGGAATCACGTGTCAATCCCGTGGGAATCACGTAGGAATCACGTGGGAATCACGTGGGAATTACGTGGGAATCACGTGTCAATCACGTGGGAATCAGATGTCAATCACGTGGGAATCACGTGGCAATCACGTGGGAATGACATTTCAATCCCTTGGGTATCACGTGGGAATAAGGTGATAATCACGTGTCAATCACGTGGGAATCACATGGGAATCACATGGGATTCACGTGGGAATCACGTGTAAATCACGTGTCAATCATGTGAGAATCAAGAGGGAATCACGTGGAAATCACGTGTCAATCACGTGGGAATCACGTGTCAATCACGTTGGAATCACGTGGGAATCATATGGGAATCACGAGTCAATCACGTGGGAATCACGTAGGAATCACATGTCAATTACGTGGGAATCACGTTGGAGTCACGTCGGAATCACGTGGGAAACACGTGTCAATCACTTGGGAATCACGTGGGAATCACGTGTCAATCCCGTGGGAATCACGTGGGAATCACTTGGGAATCACATGGGAATCATGCGTCAATCACGTGGGAGTCACGTGGGAATCATGCGTCACTCACGTGGGAATCACGTGCGAATCACGTGTCAATCCCGTAGGAATCACGTGGGAATCACGTGGGAATCACTTGGGAATCACGTGTAAATCACGTGGGAATCACGTGGGAATCATGCGTCAATCACGTGGGAATCACGTAGGAATCACGAGTCAATCACGTGGGCATCACATGGGTATCACACGGGAATCATTTGGGAATCACGTGTCAATCACGTTGGAATCACGTGGGAATCACTTTTGAATCACGTGGGAATCATGTGTCAATCACGAGGGAATCACTTGGGAATCACGTTGGAATCATGTGTCAATCACTTGGGAATAACATGGGAATCACGTGGGAAGCACGTGGGAATCACGTGTCAATCTCTTGGGAATCACATGGGAATCATGTGATAATCACGTGGGAATCACGTGTCAATCACGTGGGAATTACGTGAGAATCACGTGGGAATCACGTGGGAATCACGTGTCAATCACGTGGGAATCACGTGGGAATCATTCGTCAATCACGTGGGAAGCACGTGGGAATTATGTGTCAATCACGTGGGAATCACGTGGGAATTACGTCGGAATCTCGTGCCAATCATGTGGGAATCTCGTGCCAATCACGTGGGAATCACGTTGGAATCACTTGGGAATCACTTATCAATCACGTGGGAATATCGTGGGAATCACATTTAATCACGTGGAAATCACATGGGAATCTCGTGTCAATCAAGTTGGAATCACGTGGGAATGACGTGTCAAACACGTTGGCATCACGTGGGAATCATTTGGGAATCACGTGTCATTCACGTTGGAATCATATGGGAATCACGTGGGAATCACGTGGGAATCACGTGTCAATCACGTGGGAATCACGTGGGAATAACGTGGGAATCACGTGTCAATCCCATAGGAATCCCGTGGGAATCACGTGGGAATCACGTGTCAATCACGTAGGAATCACGTGTAAATCACTTGGGAATCATGTGGGAATCACATGTCAATCACGTGGGAATCATGTGGGATTCACGTGGGAATCACGTGGGAATCACGTGACAATCATTTGGGAATCACCTGGGAATCACGTGTTAATCACGTGGGAATCACGTGACAATCATTTGGGAATCACGTGGGAATCACGAGTCAATCCATAGAAATCACGTGGGAATCACGTGGGAATCACGTGTCAATCACGGGGGAATCACGGGTAAATCACGTGGGAATCACGTGTCAATCACGGGGGAATCACTTGGTAATCACGTGGGAATCACGTTCGAAACACGTGTCAATAATGTGGGAATCATGTGGGAATCACGTGTAAATCACGATGGAATTACGTGTGAATCACGTGTGAATCACGTGGGAATCACGTGGGAATCACGTGACAATCATTTGGGAATCACCCAGGAATCACGTGTTAATCATGTGGGAATCACATGGGAATCACGTGGGAATGACGTGTCAATCACGTAGGAATCACGTGGGAATCACGTGTCAATCACGTGGGAATCACGTGTCAATCACGTGGGAATCACTTGGGAATCACGTTGGAATCATGTGTAAATCACTTGGGACTAACGTGGGAATCACGTGGGAAGCACGTGGGAATCACGTGTCAATCACTTGGGAATCACATGGGAATCACGTGATAATCACGTGGGAATCACGTGTCAATCACTTGGGAATTACGTGAGAATCACGTTGGAATCACGTGTCAATCACGTGGGAATCATGTGGGAATCATGCGTCAATCACGTTGGAATCACGTGGGAATTACGTGTCAATCACGTGGGAATCACGTGGGAATCACGTGGGAATCACGTGAGAATCACGTGGGAATCACGTGGGAATCACGTGGGAATCACGTGGGAATCACGTGTCAATCACGTGGGAATCACGTGGGAATTACGTGTCAATCACGTGGGAATCACGTGGGAATTACGTGTCAATCACGTGGGAATCACGTGGGAATTACGTCGGAATCTCGTGCCAATCACGTGGGAATTTCGTCCCAATCACGTGGGAATCACGTGGGAATCACGTGGGAATCTCGTGGGTATCACGAGGGAATTACGTGGGAATCACGTGTCAATCACGTGGGAATCACATGTCAATCAAGTTTGAATCACGTGGGAATCACGTGAGAATCACGTGGGAATCACGTGGGAATTACGTGAGAATCACGTTGGAATCACGTGTCAATCACGTGGGAATCATGTGGGAATCATGCGTCAATCACGTGGGAATCACGTGGGAATTACGTGTCAATCACGTGGGAATCACGTGGGAATCACGTGGGAATCACGTGAGAATCACGTGGAAATCACGTGGGAATCACGTGGGAATCTCGTGGGAATCACGAGGGAATTACGTGGGAATCACGTGTCAATCACGTGGGAATCACATGTCAATCAAGTTTGAATCACGTGGCAATCACGTGGGAATGACATTTCAATCCCTTGGGAATCACGTGGGAATAAGGCGGGAATCACGTGTCAATCACGTGGGAATCACATGGGTATCACGTGGGATTCACGTGTGAATCACGTGTCAATCACGTGTCAGTCATGTGAGAGTCAAGTGGGAATCACGTGAACATCACGTGTCAATCAAGTGGGAATCACGTGGGAATCATGAGTCAATCCCGTGGGAGTCACGTGGGAATAAGGTGGGAATTACGTGTCAATCACGTGGGAATCACGTAGGAATCACTTGGGAAGCACGTGGGAATCATGCATCAATCACGTGGGAATCACATGGGAGTCACGTGGGAATAATGTGGGAATCACGTGGTAATCAAGTAGGAATCACGTGGGAATAACGTGTCAATCACGTGGGAATCATGTGGGAATCACGTGTCAATCACGAGGGAATCACGTAGGAATCACGTGTCAATCACGTGGGCATCACATGGGTATCACACGGGAATCATTTGGGAATCACGTGTCAATCACGTTGGAATCACGTGGGAATCACTTTTGAATCACGTGGGAATCACGTGTCAATCACGAGGGAATCACGTAGGAATCACGTGTCAATCACGTGGGCATCACATGGGTATCACACGGGAATCATTTGGGAATCACGTGTCAATCACGTTGGAATCACGTGGGAATCACTTTTGAATCACGTGGGAATCACGTGTCAATCACGAGGGAATCACTTGGGAATCACGTTGGAATCATGTGTCAATCACATGGGAATAACGTGGGAATCACGTGGGAAGCACGTGGGAATCACGTGTCAATCTCTTGGGAATCACATGGGAATCACATGATAATCACGTGGGAATCACGTGTCAATCACGTGGGAATTACGTGAGAATCACGTGGGAATCATGTGGGAATCACGTGTCAATCACGTGGGAATCATGTGGGAATTATGCGTCAATCACGTGGGAAACACGTGGGAATTACGTGTCAATCACGTGGGAATGACGTGGGAATTACGTCGGAATCTCGTGCCAATCACGTGGGAATCACGTGGGAATCACGTGGGAATCACGTGGGGATCACGTGTCAATCACGTGGGAGTCACGTGGGAATTACGTGTCAATCACGTGGGAATCACGTGGGAATTACGTCGGAATCTCGTGCCAATCATGTGGGAATCTCGTGCCAATCACGTGGGAATCACGTGGGAATCACGTGGGAATCTCGTGGGAATCACGTGAGAATTACGTCGGAATCACGTGTCAATCACGTGGGAAACACATGTCAATCAAATTTGAATCACGTGGCAATAACGTGGGAATGACATTTCAATCCCTTGGGAATCACGTGGGAATAAGGTGGGAATCACGTGTCAATCACGTGTCAATCATGTGAGAATCACGTGGGAATCACGTGGAAATCACGTGTCAATCACGTGGGAATCACGTGTCAATCACGTTGGAATCACGTGGGAATCATATGGGAATCACGAGTCAATCACGTGGGAATCACGTGGGAATAACATGACAGTTACGTGGGAATCACGTTGGAGTCACGTGGGAATCATGTGTCAATCACGTGGGAATCACGTGGGAATCAAGTGTCAATCCCGTGGGAATCACGTGGGAATCACTTGGGAATCACGTGGGAATCATGCGTCAATCACGTGGGAGTCACGTGGGAGTCACTTGGGAATAACGTGGGAATCACGTGGTAATCACGTAGGAATCACGTGAGAATAACGTGCCAATCACGAGGGAAGCACGTAGGAATCACGTGTCAGTCAGGTGGGCATCACATGTGTATCACACGGGAATCATTTGGGAATCACTTGTAAATCACGTTGGAATCACGTCGGAATCACTTTTGAATCACGTGGGAATCACGTGTAAATCACGTGTGAATCACGTGTCAATCACGTGGGAATCACGTGTCAATCACGTGGGAATCACGTGGGAATCACGTATCAATCATGTTGGAATCACGTGGGAATCATACGGGAATCACGAGTCAATCACGTGGGAATCACGTAGGAATCACATGTCAATTACGTGGGAATCACGTTGTTGTCACGTGGGAATCACGTGGGAATCACGTGTCTATCACGTGGGAATCACGTGGGAGTCACGTGGGAATCACATGGGAATAACGCGCCAATCACGTGGGAATCACGCTGGAATCACGTCTCAATCACGTGGGAATCATGTGGGAATCACGTGTCAATCACGTGGGCATCACGTGGACATCACGTGGGAATCATTTGGAAATCACGTGGGAATCATGTGGGAATCACGTGGGAATCACGTGTCAATCACGTGTCAGTCATATGAGAATCAAGTGGGAATCACGTGGATATCACGTGTCAATCACGTGGGAATCACGTGGGAATCATGAGTCAATCCCGTGGGAATCACGTGGGAATCACGTGGGAATCATGCATCAATCACGTGGGAATCACATTTGAGTCATGTGGGAATAATGTGGGAATCACGTGGTAATCAAGTAGGAATCACGTGGGAATAACGTGTCAATCACGTGGGAATCATGTGGGAATCACGTGTCAATCACGAGGGAATCACGTAGGAATCACGTGTCAATCACGTGGGCATCACATGGGTATCACACGGGAATCATTTGGGAATCACGTGTCAATCACGTTGGAATCACGTGGGAATCACTTTTGAATCACGTGGAAATCACGTGTCAATCACGAGGGAATCACTTGGGAATCACGTTGGAATCATGTGTCAATCACTTGGGAATAACATGGGAATCACGTGGGAAGCACGTGGGAATCACGTGTCAATCTCTTGGGAATCATATGGGAATCACGTGATAATCACGTGGGAATCACGTGTCAATCACGTGGGAATTACGTGAGAATCACGTGGGAATCACGTGGGAATCACGTGTCAATCACGTGGGAATCACGCGTCAATCACGTGGGAAACACGTGGGAATTACGTGTCAATCACGTGGGAATCACGTGGGAATTACGTCGGTATCTCGTGCCAATCACGTGGGAATCACGTGGGAATCACGTGGGAATCACGTGGGGATCACGTGTCAATCACGTGGGAGTCACGTGGGAATTACGTGTCAATCACGTGGGAATCACGTGGGTATTACGTCGGAATCTCGTGCCAATCATGTGGGAATCTCGTGCCAATCACGTGGGAATCACGTGGGAATCATGTGGGAATCTCGTGGGAAAAACGTGGGAATTACGTGGGAATCACGTGTCAATCACGTGGGAAACACATGTCAATCAAGTTTGAATCACGTGGCAATCACTTGGGAATGACATTTCAATCCTTTGGGAATCACGTGGAAATAAGGTGGGAATCACGTGTCAATCACGTGGGAATCACATGGGAATCACGTGGGATTCACGTGGGAATCACGTGTCAATCACGTGTCAATCATGTGAGAATCAAGTGGGAATCACGTGGAAATCACGTGTAAATCACGTGGGAATCACGTGGGAATCACGTGTCAATCACGTTGGAATCACGTGGGAATCATATGGGAATCACGAGTCAATCACGTGGGAATCACGTGGGAATCACATGACAATTACGTGGGAATCACGTTGGAGTCACGTGGGAATCATGTGTCAATCACGTGGGAATCACGTGGGAATCACGTGTCAATCCCGTGGGAATCACGTGGGAATCACTTGGGAATCACGTGGGAATAATGCGTCAATCACGTGGGAGTCACGTGGGAATCATGCGTCAATCACGTGGGAATCACATGGGAGTCACTTGGGAATAACATGGGAATCACGTGGCAATCACGTGGGAATCACGTGGGAATAACGTGTCAATCACGAGGGAATCACGCAGGAATCACGTGTCAATCAGGTGGGCATCACGTGGGTATCACACGGGAATCATTTGGGAATCACTTGTAAATCACGTTGGAATCACGTCGGAATCACTTTTGAATCACGTGGGAATCACGTGTCAATCACGTGTGAATCACGTGTCAATCAAATTTGAATCACGTGGCAATAACGTGGGAATGACATTTCAATCCCTTGGGAATCACGTGGGAATAAGGTGGGAATCACGTGTCAATCACGTGTCAATCATGTGAGAATCACGTGGGAATCACGTGGAAATCACGTGTCAATCACGTGGGAATCACGTGTCAATCACGTTGGAATCACGTGGGAATCATATGGGAATCACGAGTCAATCACGTGGGAATCACGTGGGAATAACATGACAGTTACGTGGGAATCACGTTGGAGTCATGTGGGAATCATGTGTCAATCACGTGGGAATCACGTGGGAATCAAGTGTCAATCCCGTGGGAATCACGTGGGAATCACTTGGGAATCACGTGGGAATCATGCGTCAATCACGTGGGAGTCACGTGGGAGTCACTTGGGAATAACGTGGGAATCACGTGGTAATCACGTAGGAATCACGTGAGAATAACGTGCCAATCACGAGGGAAGCACGTAGGAATCACGTGTCAGTCAGGTGGGCATCACATGTGTATCACACGGGAATCATTTGGGAATCACTTGTAAATCACGTTGGAATCACGTCGGAATCACTTTTGAATCACGTGGGAATCACGTGTAAATCACGTGTGAATCACGTGTCAATCACGTGGGAATCACGTGTCAATCACGTGGGAATCACGTGGGAATCACGTATCAATCATGTTGGAATCACGTGGGAATCATACGGGAATCACGAGTCAATCACGTGGGAATCACGTAGGAATCACATGTCAATTACGTGGGAATCACGTTGTTGTCACGTGGGAATCACGTGGGAATCACGTGTCTATCACGTGGGAATCACGTGGGAGTCACGTGGGAATCACATGGGAATAACGCGCCAATCACGTGGGAATCACGCTGGAATCACGTCTCAATCACGTGGGAATCATGTGGGAATCACGTGTCAATCACGTGGGCATCATGTGGACATCACGTGGGAATCATTTGGGAATCACGTGGGAATCATGTGGGAATCACGTGGGAATCACGTGTCAATCACGTGTCAGTCATATGAGAATCAAGTGGGAATCACGTGGATATCACGTGTCAATCACGTGGGAATCACGTGGGAATCATGAGTCAATCCCGTGGGAATCACGTGGGAATCACGTGGGAATCATGCATCAATCACGTGGGAATCACATGGGAGTCACGTGGGAATAATGTGGGAATCACGTGGTAATCAAGTAGGAATCACGTGGGAATAACGTGTCAATCACGTGGGAATCATGTGGGAATCACGTGTCAATCACGAGGGAATCACGTAGGAATCACGTGTCAATCACGTGGGCATCACATGGGTATCACATGGGAATCATTTGGGAATCACGTGTCAATCACGTTGGAATCACGTGGGAATCACTTTTAATCACGTGGGAATCACGTGTCAATCACGAGGGAATCACTTGGGAATCACGTTGGAATCATGTGTCAATCACTTGGGAATAACATGGGAATCAGGTGGGAAGCACGTGGGAATCACGTGTCAATCTCTTGGGAATCATATGGGAATCACGTGATAATCACGTGGGAATCACGTGTCAATCACGTGGAAATTACGTGAGAATCACGTGGGAATCACGTGGGAATCACGTGTCAATCACGTGGGAATCACGTGGGAATCACGCGTCAATCACGTGGGAAATACGTGGGAATTACGTGTCAATCACGTGGGAATCACGTGGGAATTACGTCGGTATCTCGTGCCAATCACGTGGGAATCACGTGGGAATCACGTGGGAATCACGTGGGGATCACGTGTCAATCACGTGGGAGTCACGTGGGAATTACGTGTCAATCACGTGGGAATCACGTGGGTATTACGTCGGAATCTCGTGCCAATCATGTGGGAATCTCGTGCCAATCACGTGGGAATCACGTGGGAATCATGTGGGAATCTCGTGGGAAAAACGTGGGAATTACGTGGGAATCACGTGTCAATCACGTGGGAAACACATGTCAATCAAGTTTGAATCACGTGGCAATCACGTGGGAATGACATTTCAATCCTTTGGGAATCACGTGGAAATAAGGTGGGAATCACGTGTCAATCACGTGGGAATCACATGGGAATCACGTGGGATTCACGTGGGAATCACGTGTCAATCACGTGTCAATCATGTGAGAATCAAGTGGGAATCACGTGGAAATCACGTGTAAATCACGTGGGAATCACGTGGGAATCACGTGTCAATCACGTTGGAATCACGTGGGAATCATATGGGAATCACGAGTCAATCACGTGGGAATCACGTGGGAATCACATGACAATTACGTGGGAATCACGTTGGAGTCACGTGGGAATCATGTGTCAATCACGTGGGAATCACGTGGGAATCACGTGTCAATCCCGTGGGAATCACGTGGGAATCACTTGGGAATCACGTGGGAATAATGCGTCAATCACGTGGGAGTCACGTGGGAATCATGCGTCAATCACGTGGGAATCACATGGGAGTCACTTGGGAATAACGTGGGAATCACGTGGCAATCACGTGGGAATCACGTGGGATTAACGTGTCAATCACGAGGGAATCACGCAGGAATCACGTGTCAATCAGGTGGGCATCACGTGGGTATCACACGGGAATCATTTGGGAATCACTTGTAAATCACGTTGGAATCACGTCGGAATCACTTTTGAATCACGTGGGAATCACGTGTCAATCACGTGTGAATCACGTGTCAATCACGTGGGAATCACGTGTCAATCACGTGGGAATCACGTGGGAATCACGTGTCAAGCATGTTGGAATCACGTGGGAATCATATGGGAATCACGAGTCAATCACGTGGGAATCACGTAGGAATCACATGTCAATTACGTGGGAATCACGTTGTTGTCACGTGGGAATCACGTGGAAATCACGTGTCTATCACGTGGGAATCACGTGGGAGTCACGTGGGAATCACATGGGAATCACGCGCCAATCACGTGGGAATCACGCTGGAATCACGTTTCAATCACGTGGGAATCATGTGGGAATCACGTGTCAATAACGTGGGCATCACGTTTACATCACGTGGGAATCATTTGGGAATCACGTGGGAATCATTTGGGAATCACGTGGGAATCACGTGTCAATCACGTGGGAATCACGTGGGATGACATATCAATCACGTGGGAATCACGTGGGAATCACGAGTCAATCCCGTGGGAATCACGTGGGAATAAGGTGGGAATCACGTGTCAATCACGTGGGAATCACGTGGGAATCACGTGGGAATCACGTGGGAATCATGCGTAAATCACGTGGGAATCACATGGGAGTCACGTGGGAATAACATGGGAATCACGTGGTAATCACGTAGGAATCACGTGGGAATAACGTGTCAATCACGTGGGAATCATGTGGGAATCACGTGTCAATCACTTGGGCATCACATGGGTATCACAAGGGAATCATTTGGGAATCACGTGTCAATCACGTTGGAATCACGTGGGAATCACTTTTGAATCACGAGGGAATCACGTGTCAATCACGTGGGAAACACGTTTCAATCCCGTGGGAATCAGGTGGGAATCATTATGGAATCACGTGGGAATCAAGTGGTAATCATGCGTCAATCACGTGGGAATCACGTGGGACTCACGTGGGAATCATATGGGAATCACGTGGTAATCACGTGGGAATCAGGTTCGAATCACGTGTCAATAACGTGGGAATCATGTGGGAATCACGTGTCAATCACGATGGAATTCCGTGTGAATCACGTGTGAATCACGTGGGAATCACGTGACAATCATTTGGGAATCACCTGGGAATCACGTGTTAATCACGTGGGAATCACATGGGAATCACGTGGGAATGACGTGTCAATCACGTAGGAATCATGTGGGAATCACGTGATAATCACGTGGGAATCACGTGTCAATCTCGTGGGAATCACATGGGAATCACGTGGGAATCACGTGTCAATCACTTGGGAATCACATGGGAATCACGTGATAATCACGTGGGAATCACGTGTCAATCACGTGGGAATTACGTGAGAATCACCTGGGAATCACGTGGGAATCACGTGTCAATCACGTGGAAATCACGAGGGAATCATGCGTCAATCACGTGGGAATCACGTGGGAGTCAAGTGGGAATCACGTGGGAATCAAGTGGGAATCACGTGGGAATCAAGTGGGAATCACATGTCAATCACGTGGGAATCATGTGGGAATCACGTGTCAATCACGATGGAATCACGTGGGAATCAAGTGGTGTTCATGCGTCTATCACGTGGGAATCACGTGTCAATCACGTGGGAATCACGTGGGAATCATGTGGGAATCATGTGGGAATCACGTGGGAATCACGTGACAATCATTTGGGAATCACCTGGGAATCACGTGTTAATCACGTGGGAATCACGTGACAATCATTTGGGAATCACGTGGGAATCACGTGTCAATCCCATAGGAATCACGTGGGAATCACGTGGGAATCACGTGTTAATCACGGGGGAATCACGTGTAAATCATGTGGGAATCACGTGTAAATCACGGGGGAATCACGTGGTAATCACGTGGGAATCAGGTTCGAATCACGTGTCAATAATGTGGGAATCATGTGGGAATCACGTGTCAATCACGATGGAATTACGTGTGAATCACGTGTGAATCACGTGGGAATCACGTGGGAATCACGTGACAATCATATGGGAATCACCCAGGAATCACGTGTTAATCACGTGGGAATCACATGGGAATCACGTGGGAATGACGTGTCAATCACGTGGGAATCACGTGTCAATCACGTGTTAATCACTTGGGAATCACGTTGGAATCATGTGTCAATCACTTGGGAATAACGTGGGAATCACGTGGGAAGCACGTGGGAATCACATGTCAATCACTTGGGAATCACATGGGAATCACGTGATAATCACGTGGGAATCACGTGTCAACACTTGGGAATTACGTGAGAATCACGTTGGAATCACGTGTGAATCACGTGTCAATCACGTGGGAATCATGCGTCAATCACGTGGGAATCACGTGGGAATTACGTCTAAATCACGTGGGAATCACGTGGGAATCACGTGGGAATCACGTGAGAATCACGTGGGAATCACGTGGGAATCACGTGGGAATCACGTGGGAATCCCGTGTCAATCACGTGGGAATCACGTGGGAATTACGTGTCAATCACGTGGGAATCACGTGGGAATTACGTCGGAATCTCGTGCCAATCACGTGGGAATCTCGTGCCAATCACGTGGGAATCACGTGGGAATCACGTGGGAATCTCGTGGGTATCACGAGGGAATTACGTGGGAATCACGTGTCAATCACGTGGGAATCACATGTCAATCAAGTTTGAATCACGTGGCAATCACGTGGGAATGACATTTAATCCCTTGGGAATCACGTGGGAATAAGGTAGGAATCACGTGTCAATCACGTGGGAATCACAAGGGAATCACGTGGGATTCACGTGGGAATCACGTGTCAATCACGTGTCAGTCATTTGAGAATCAAGTGGGAATCACGTGGACATCACGTGTCATTAACGTGGGAATCACGTGGGAATCATGAGTCAATCCCGTGGGAATCACGTGGGAATAAGGTGGGAATCACGTGTCAATCACGTGGGAATCACGTAGGAATCACTTGGGAATCACGTGGGAATCATGCATCAATCACGTGGGAATCACATGGGAGTCACGTGGGAATAATGTGGGAATTACGTGGTAATCAAGTAGGAATCACGTGGGAATAACGTGTCAATTACGTGGGAATCATGTGGGAATCACGTGTCAATCACGAGGGAATCACGTAGGAATCACGTGTCAATCACGTGGGCATCACATGGGTATCACACGGGAATCATTTGGGAATCACGTGTCAATCACGTTGGAATCACGTGGGAATCACTTTTGAATCACGTGGGAATCACGTGTCAATCACGAGGGAATCACTTGGGAATCACGTTGGAATCATGTGTCAATCACTTGGGAATAACGTGGGAATCACGTGGGAAGCACGTGGGAATCACATGTCAATCTCTTGGGAATCATATGGGAATCACGTGATAATCACGTGGGAATCACGTGTCAATCACGTGGGAATTACGTGAGAATCACGTGGGAATCACGTGGGACTCACGTGTCAATCACGTGGGAATCACGTGGGAATCATGCGTCAATCACGTGGGAAACACGTGGGAATTACGTGTGAATCACGTGGGAATGACGTGGGAATTACGTCGGAATCTCGTGCCAATCACGTGGGAATCACGTGGGAATCACGTGGGAATCACGTGGGAATCACGTGTCAATCACGTGGGAGTCACGTGGGAATTACGTGTCAATCACGTGGGAATCACGTGGGAATTACGTCGGAATCTCGTGCCAATCATGTGGGAATCTCGTGCCAATCACGTGGGAATCACGTGGGAATCACGTGGGAATCTCGTGGGAATCACGTGGGAATTACGTGGGAATCACGTGTCAATCACGTGGGAAACACATGTCAATCAAATTTGAATCACGTGGCAATAACGTGGGAATGACATTTCAATCCCTTTGGAATCACGTGGGAATAAGGTGGGAATCACGTGTCAATCACGTGTCAATCATGTGAGAATCACGTGGGAATCACGTGGAAATCACGTGTCAATCACGTGGGAATCACGTGTCAATCACGTTGGAATCACGTGTGAATCATATGAGAATCACGAGTCAATCACGTGGGAATCACGTGGGAATCACGTGGGATTCACGTGGGAATCACGTGTCAATCACGTGTCAATCATGTGAGAATCAAGTGGGAATCACGTGGAAATCACGTGTCAATCACGTGGGAATCACGTGGGAATCACGTGTCAATCACGTTGGAATCACGTGGGAATCATATGGGAATCACGAGTCAATCACGTGGGAATCACGTGGGAATCACATGACAATTACGTGGGAATCACGTTGGAGTCACGTGGGAATCATGTGTCAATCACGTGGGAATCACGTGGGAATCACGTGTCAATCCCGTGGGAATCACGTGGGAATCACTTGGGAATCACGTGGGAATAATGCGTCAATCACGTGGGAGTCACGTGGGAATCATGCGTCAATCACGTGGGAATCACATGGGAGTCACTTGGGAATAACGTGGGAATCACGTGGTAATCACGTGGGAATCACGTGGGAATAACGTGTCAATCACGAGGGAATCACGCAGGAATCACGTGTCAATCAGGTGGGCATCACATGGGTATCACACGGGAATCATTTGGGAATCACTTGTAAATCACGTTGGAATCACGTCGGAATCACTTTTGAATCACGTGGGAATCACCTGTCAATCACGTGTGAATCACGTGTCAATCACGTGGGAATCACGTGTCAATCACGTGGGAATCACGTGGGAATCACGTGTCAAGCATGTTGGAATCACATGGGAATCACGTGGGAATCACGTGTCAATCACTTGGGAATCACATGGGAATCACGTGATAATCACGTGGGAATCACGTGTCAATCACGTGGGAATTACGTGAGAATAACCTGGGAATCACGTGGGAATCACGTGTCAATCACGTGGAAATCACGAGGGAATCATGCGTCAATCACGTGGGAATCACGTGGGAGTCAAGTGGGAATCACGTGGGAATCAAGTGGGAATCACGTGGGAATCAAGTGGGAATCACATGTCAATCACGTGGGAATCATGTGGGAATCACGTGTCAATCACGATGGAATCACGTGGGAATCAAGTGGTGTTCATGCGTCTATCACGTGGGAATCACGTGTCAATCACGTGGGAATCACGTGGAAATCATGTGGGAATCATGTGGGAATCACGTGGGAATCACGTGACAATCATTTTGGAATCACCTGGGAATCACGTGTTAATCACGTGGGAATCACGTGACAATCATTTGGGAATCACGTGGGAATCACGTGTCAATCCCATAGGAATCACGTGGGAATCACGTGGGAATCACGTGTCAATCACGGGGGAATCACGTGTAAATCATGTGGGAATCACGTGTCAATCACGGGGGAATCACGTGGTAATCACGTGGGAATCAGGTTCGAATCACGTGTCAATAATGTGGGAATCATGTGGGAATCACGTGTCAATCACGATGGAATTACGTGTGCATCACGTGTGAATCACGTGGGAATCACGTGGGAATCACGTGACAATCATATGGGAATCACCCAGGAATCACGTGTTAATCACGTGGGAATCACATGGGAATCACGTGGGAATGACGTGTCAATCACGTGGGAATCACGTGTCAATCACGTGGGAATCACTTGGGAATCACGTTGGAATCATGTGTCAATCACTTGGGAATAACGTGGGAATCACGTGGGAAGCACGTGGGAATCACATGTCAATCACTTGGGAATCACATGGGAATCACGTGATAATCACGTGGGAATCACGTGTCAACACTTGGGAATTACGTGAGAATCACGTTGGAATCACGTGGGAATCACGTGTCAATCACGTGGGAATCATGCGTCAATCACGTGGGAATCACGTGGGAATTACGTCTCAATCACGTGGGAATCACGTGGGAATCACGTGGGAATCACGTGTCAATCACGTGTCAGTCATGTGAGAATCAAGTGGGAATCACGTGGACATCACGTGTCAATAACCTGGGAATCACGTGGGAATCATGAGTCAATCCCGTGGGAATCACGTGGGAATAAGGTGGGAATCACGTGTCAATCACGTGGGAATCACGTAGGAATCACTTGGGAATCACGTGGGAATCATGCATCAATCACGTGGGAATCACATGGGAGTCACGTGGGAATAATGTGGGAATTACGTGGTAATCAAGTAGGAATCACGTGGGAATAACGTGTCAATTACGTGGGAATCATGTGGGAATCACGTGTCAATCACGAGGGAATCACGTAGGAATCACGTGTCAATCACGTGGGCATCACATGGGTATCACACGGGAATCATTTGGGAATCACGTGTCAATCACGTTGGAATCACGTGGGAATCACTTTTGAATCACGTGGGAATCACGTGTCAATCACGAGGGAATCACTTGGGAATCACGTTGGAATCATGTGTCAATCACTTGGGAATAACGTGGGAATCACGTGGGAAGCACGTGGGAATCACGTGTCAATCTCTTGGGAATCACATGGGAATCACGTGATAATCACGTGGGAATCACGTGTCAATCACGTGGGAATTACGTGAGAATCACATGGGAGTCACGTGGGAATTACGTGTCAATCACGTGGGAATCACGTGGGAATTACGTCGGAATCTCGTGCCAATCATGTGGGAATCTCGTGCCAATCACGTGGGAATCACGTGGGAATCACGTGGGAATCTCGTGGGAATCACGTGGGAATTACGTGGGAATCACGTGTCAATCACGTGGGAAACACATGTCAATCAAATTTGAATCACGTGGCAATAACGTGGGAATGACATTTCAATCCCTTGGGAATCACGTGGGAATAAGGTGGGAATCATGTGTCAATCACGAGGGAATCACGCAGGAATCACGTGTCAATCAGGTGGGCATCACTTGGGTATCACACGGGAATCATTTGGGAATCACTTGTAAATCACGTTGGAATCACGTCGGAATCACTTTTGAATCACGTGGGAATCACGTGTCAATCACGTGTGAATCACGTGTCAATCACGTGGGAATCACGTGTCAATCACGTGGGAATCACGTGGGAATCACGTGTCAAGCATGTTGGAATCACATGGGAATCTTATGGGAATCACGAGTCAATCACGTGGGAATCACGTAGGAATCACATGTCAATTACGTGGGAATCACGTTGTTGTCACGTGGGAATCACGTGGGAATCACGTGTCTATCACGTGGGAATCACGCTGGAATCACGTTTCAATCACGTGGGAATCATGTGGGAATCACGTGTCAATAACGTGGGCATCACGTGGACATCACGTGGGAATCATTTGGGAATCACGTGGGAATCACGTGGGAATCATGCGCCAATCACGTGGGAATCACGTGGGAGTCACGTGGGAATCATGTGGGTATCACGTGGGAATCAAGTGGGAATCACGTGGGTATCACGTGACAATCACGTGGGAGTCATGTGGCAATCACGTGTCAATCATGATGGAATCACGTGGGAATCAAGATGTAATCATGCGTCAATCACGTGGGAATCACGTGGAAGTCACGTGGGAATCACATGGGAATCACGTGCTAATCACGTGGGATTCACGCTGGAATCACGTGTCAATATCGTGGGGATCATGTGGGAATCGAGTGTCAAGCACGATGGAATTATGTGTGAATCACATGGGAATCACGTATCCATCACGTGGGAATCATGGGGAATCACGTGTCAATCACGTGGGCATCACGTGGGAATCATTTGGGAATCACGTGGGAATCACGTGGTTTTCACGTGTCAATCACGTGGGAATCACGGGGAATCACGTGGGAATGACATATCAATTACGTGGGAATCACGTGGGAATCACGTGTCAATCCCGTGGGAATCACGTGGGAATAAGGTGGGAATCACGTGTCAATCTAGTGGGAATCACGTGGGAATCACGTGGGATTCACGTGGGAATCACGTGTCAATCACGTGTCAATCATGTGAGAATCAAGTGGTAATCACGTGGAAATCACGTGTCAATCACGTGGGAATCACGTGTGAATCACGTGTCAATCACGTTGGAATCACGTGGGAATCATATGGGAATCACGAGTCAATCACGTGGGAATCACGTGGGAATCACATGACAATTACGTGGGAATCACGTTGGAGTCACGTGGGAATCATGTGTCAATCACGTGGGAATCACGTGGGAATCACGTGTCAATCCCGTGGGAATTACGTGGGAATCACTTGGGGATCACGTGGAAATCATGCGTCAATCACGTGGGAGTCACGTGGGAATCATGCGTCAATCACGTGGAAATCACATGGGAGTCACTTGGGAATAACGTGGGAATCACGTGGTAATCACCTAGGAATCACGTGGGAATAACGTGTCAATCACGAGGGAATCACGTAGGAATCACGTGTCAATCAGGTGGGCATCACATGGGTATCACACGGGAATCATTTGGGAATCACTTGTAAATCACGTTGGAATCACGTCGGAATCACTTTTGAATCACGTGGGAATCACGTGTCAATCACGTGTGAATCATGTGTCAATCACGTGGGAATCACGTGTCAATCACGTGGGTATCACGTGGGAATCACGTGTCAATCATGTTGGAATCACGTGGGAATCATATGGGAATCTCGAGTCAATCACGTGGGAATCACGTAGGAATCACATGTCAATTACGTGGGAATCACGTTGTTGTCACGTGGTAATCACGTGGGAATCACGTGTCTATCACGTGGGAATCACGTGGGAGTCACGTGGGAATCACATGTGAATCACGCGCCAATCACGTGGGAATCACGCTGGAATCACGTTTCAATCATGTGGGAATCATGTGGGAATCACGTGTCAATCACGTGGGCATCACGTGGGAATGACATATCAATCACTTGGGAATCACGTGGGAATCACGAGTCAATCACGTGGGAATCACGTGGGAATGACATATCAATCATGTGGGAATCACGTGGGAATCACGAGTCAATCCCGTGGGAATCATGTGGGAATAAGGTGGGAATCACGTGTCAATCACGTGGGAATCACGTGGGAATCACGTGGGAATCATGCGTAAATCACGTGGGAATCACATGGGAGTCACGTGGGAATCACGTAGGAATCACGTGGGAATAACGTGTCAATCACGTGGGATTCATGTGGGAATCACGTGTCAATCACGAGGGACTCACGTAGGAATCACGTGTCAATCACGTGGGCATCACATGGGTATCACAAGGGAATCATTTGGGAATCACATGTCAATCACGTTGGAATCACGTGGGAATCACTTTTGAATCACGTGGGAATCACGTGTCAATCACGTGGGAATCACGTAGGAATCACGTGGGAATAACGTGTCAATCACGTGGGAATCATGTGGGAATCACGTGTCAATCACGAGGGACTCACGTAGGAATCACGTGTCAATCACGTGGGCATCACATGGGTATCACAAGGGAATCATTTGGGAATCACGTGTCAATCACGTTGGAATCACGTGGGAATCACTTTTGAATCACGTGGGAATCACGTGTCAATCACTTGGGAAACACGTTTCAATCCCGTGGGAATCAGGTGGCAATCATGATGGAATCACGTGGGAATCAAGTGGTAATCATGCGTCAATCACGTGGGAATCACGTGGGAAACACGTGGGAATCACGTGGGTATCACGTGACAATCACGTGGGAGTCATGTGGGAATCACGTGTCAATGATGATGGAATCACGTGGGAATCAAGATGTAATCATGCGTCAATCACGTGGGAATCACGTGGGAATCATGTGGGAATCACGTGACAATCATTTGGGAATCACCTGGGAATCACGTGTTAATCACGTGGAAATCACGTGGGAATCACGTAGGAATCACGTGGAAATCACGTGGGAATGACGTGTCAATCACGTGGGAATCACGTGGGAATCACGTGGGAATCACCTGTCAATCCCAGAGGAATCATGTGGGAATCACGTGGGAATCACGTGTCAATCACGTAGGAATCACGTGTCAATCACGTGGGAATCACGTGGGAATCATGCGCCAATCACGTGGGAATCACATGGGAATCACGTGGGAGTCACGTGGGTATCATGTGGGAATCACGTGGGAATCACGTGGGTATCACGTGACAATCACGTGGGAGTCATGTGGGAATCACGTGTCAATCATGATGGAATCACGTGGGAATCAAGATGTAATCATGCGTCAATCACGTGGGAATCACGTGGGAGTCACGTGGGAATCACATGGGAATCACGTGCTAATCACGTGGGAATCACGCTGGAATCATGTGTCAATATCGTGGGAATCATGTCGGAATCGAGTGTCAATCACGATGGAATTACCTGTGAATCACGTGGGAATCACGTGGGAATCACATGGGAATCACGTGTCAATCCCAGAGGAATCACGTGGGAATCACGTGTCAATCACGTAAGAATCACGTGTCAATCACGTGGGAATCACGTGGGAATCATGCGCCAATCACGTGGGAATCACGTGGGAGTCACGTGGGAATCATGTGGGTATCACGTGGGAATCAAGTGGGAATCACGTGGGTATCACGTGACAATCACGTGGGAGTCATGTGGCAATCACGTGTCAATCATGATGGAATCACGTGGGAATCAAGATGTAATCATGCGTCAATCACGTGGGAATCACGTGGGAGTCACGTGGGAATCACATGGGAATCACGTGCTAATCTCGTGGGATTCACGCTGGAATCACGTGTCAATATCGTGGGAATCATGTGGGAATCGAGTGTCAATCACGATGGAATTACGTGTGAATCACATGTCAATCACGTAAGAATCACGTGTCAATCACGTGGGAATCACGTGGGAATCATGCGTCAATCACGTGGGAATCACATGGCAGAAACATGGGAATAACGTGGGAATCACGTTGTAATCACGTAGGAATTACGTGGGAATAACGTGTCAATCAAGAGGGAATCACGTAGGAATCACGTGTCAATCACGTGGTCATCACATGGGTATCACACGGGAATCATTTGGGAATCACGTGTCAATCACGTGGGAATTATGTGAGAATCACGTGGGAATCACGTGGGAATCACGTGTCAATCACGTGGGAATCACGTGGGAATCATGCGTCAATCACGTGGGAAACACGTGGGAATTACGTGTCAATCACGTTGGAATCACGTGGGAATTACGTCGGAATCTCGTGCAAATCACGTGGGAATCACGTGGGAATCACGTGGGAATAACGTGGGAATCACGTGTCAATCACGTGCGAGTCACGTGGGAATTACGTGTCAATCACGTGGGAATCACGTGGGAATTACGTCGGAATCTCGTGCCAATCATGTGGGAATCTCGTGCCAATCACGTGGGAATCACGTGGGAATCTCGTGGGAATCATGTGGGAATTACGTGGGAATCACGTGTCAATCACGTGGGAAACACATGTCAATCAAGTTTGAATCACGTGGAAATCACGTGGGAATGACATTTCAATCCCTTGGGAATCACGTGGGAATAAGGTGGGAATCACAAGTCAATCACGTGGGAATCACATGGGAATCACGTGGGATTCACGTGGGAATCACGTGTCAATCACGTGTCAATCATGTGAGAATCAAGTGGGAATCACGTGGAAATCACGTGTCAATCACGTGGGAATCACGTGGGAATCACGTGTCAATCACGTTGGAATCACGTGGGAATCATATGGGAATCACGAGTCAATCACGTGGGAATCACGTGGGAATCACATGACAATTACGTGGGAATCACGTTGGAGTCACGTGGGAATCATGTGTCAATCACGTGGGAATCACGTGGGAATCACGTGTCAATCCCGTGGGAATCACGTGGGAATCACTTGGGGATCACGTGGGAATCATGCGTCAATCACGTGGGAGTCACGTGGGAATCATGCGTCAATCACGTGGGAATCACATGGGAGTCACTTGGGAATAATGTGGGAATCACGTGGTAATCACGTAGGAATCACGTGGGAATAACGTGTCAATCACGAGGGAATCACGTAGGAATCAGGTGTCAATCAGGTGGGCATCACATGGGTATCACACGGGAATCATTTGGGAATCACTTTTAAATCACGTTGGAATCACGTCGGAATCACTTTTGAATCACGTGGGAATCACGTGTCAATCACGTGTGAATCACGTGTCAATCACGTGGGAATCACGTGTCAATCACGTGGGAATCACGTGGGAATCACGTGTCAATCATGTTGGAATCACGTGGGAATCATATGGGAATCTCGAGTCAATCACGTGGGAATCACGTAGGAATCACATGTCAATTACGTGGGAATCACGTTGTTGTCACGTGGTAATCACGTGGGAATCACGTGTCTATCACGTGTCTATCACGTGGGAATCACGTGGGAGTCACGTGGGAATCACATGGGAATCACGCGCCAATCACGTGGGAATCACGCTGGAATCACGTTTCAATCATGTGGGAATCATGTGGGAATCACGTGTCAATCACGTGGGCATCACGTTGGAATGACACATCAATCACGTGGGAATCACGTGGGAATCACGAGTCAATCACGTGGGAATCACGTGGGAATCACGAGTCAATCCCGTGGGAATCACGTGGAAATAAGGTGGGAATCACGTGTCAATCACGTGGGAATCACGTGGGAATCACCTGGGAATCACGTGGGAATCATGCTTAAATCACGTGGGAATCACATGGGAGTCACGTGGGAATAACGTGGGAATCACGTGGTAATCACGTAGGAATCACCTGGGAATCACGTGTCAATCATGTGAGAATCAAGTGGGAATCACGTGGAAATCACGTGTCAATCATGTGGGAATCACGTGGGAATCACGAGTCAATCCCGTGGGAATCACGTGGGAATAAGGTGGGAATCACGTGTCTATCACGTGGGAATCACGTGGGAATCACGTGGGAATCACGTGGGAATCATGCGTAAATCACGTGGGAATCACATGGGAGTCACGTGGGAATAACGTGGGAATCACGTGGTAATCACGTAGGAATCACGTGGTAATAACGTGTCAATCACGTGGGAATCATGTGGGAATCACGTGTCAATCACGTGGGAATCACGTGGGAATCACATGACAATTACGTGGGAATCACGTTGGAGTCACGTGGGAATCATGTGTCAATCACGTGGGAATCACGTGGGAATCACGTGTCAATCCCGTGGGAATCACGTGGGAATCACTTGGGAATCACGTGGGAATAATGCGTCAATCACGTGGGAGTCACGTGGGAATCATGCGTCAATCACGTGGGAATCACATGGGAGTCACTTGGGAATAACGTGGGAATCACGTGGCAATCACGTGGGAATCACGTGGGATTAACGTGTCAATCACGAGGGAATCACGCAGGAATCACGTGTCAATCAGGTGGGCATCACGTGGGTATCACACGGGAATCATTTGGGAATCACTTGTAAATCACGTTGGAATCACGTCGGAATCACTTTTGAATCACGTGGGAATCACGTGTCAATCACGTGTGAATCACGTGTCAATCACGTGGGAATCACGTGTCAATCACGTGGGAATCACGTGGGAATCACGTGTCAAGCATGTTGGAATCACGTGGGAATCATATGGGAATCACGAGTCAATCACGTGGGAATCACGTAGGAATCACATGTCAATTACGTGGGAATCACGTTGTTGTCACGTGGGAATCACGTGGAAATCACGTGTCTATCACGTGGGAATCACGTGGGAGTCACGTGGGAATCACATGGGAATCACGCGCCAATCACGTGGGAATCACGCTGGAATCACGTTTCAATCACGTGGGAATCATGTGGGAATCACGTGTCAATAACGTGGGCATCACGTTTACATCACGTGGGAATCATTTGGGAATCACGTGGGAATCATTTGGGAATCACGTGGGAATCACGTGTCAATCACGTGGGAATCACGTGGGATGACATATCAATCACGTGGGAATCACGTGGGAATCACGAGTCAATCCCGTGGGAATCACGTGGGAATAAGGTGGGAATCACGTGTCAATCACGTGGGAATCACGTGGGAATCACGTGGGAATCACGTGGGAATCATGCGTAAATCACGTGGGAATCACATGGGAGTCACGTGGGAATAACATGGGAATCACGTGGTAATCACGTAGGAATCACGTGGGAATAACGTGTCAATCACGTGGGAATCATGTGGGAATCACGTGTCAATCACTTGGGCATCACATGGGTATCACAAGGGAATCATTTGGGAATCACGTGTCAATCACGTTGGAATCACGTGGGAATCACTTTTGAATCACGTGGGAATCACGTGTCAATCACGTGGGAAACACGTTTCAATCCCGTGGGAATCAGGTGGGAATCATTATGGAATCACGTGGGAATCAAGTGGTAATCATGCGTCAATCACGTGGGAATCACGTGGGACTCACGTGGGAATCATATGGGAATCACGTGGTAATCACGTGGGAATCAGGTTCGAATCACGTGTCAATAACGTGGGAATCATGTGGGAATCACGTGTCAATCACGATGGAATTCCGTGTGAATCACGTGTGAATCACGTGGGAATCACGTGACAATCATTTGGGAATCACCTGGGAATCACGTGTTAATCACGTGGGAATCACATGGGAATCACGTGGGAATGACGTGTCAATCACGTAGGAATCATGTGGGAATCACGTGATAATCACGTGGGAATCACGTGTCAATCTCGTGGGAATCACATGGGAATCACGTGGGAATCACGTGTCAATCACTTGGGAATCACATGGGAATCACGTGATAATCACGTGGGAATCACGTGTCAATCACGTGGGAATTACGTGAGAATCACCTGGGAATCACGTGGGAATCACGTGTCAATCACGTGGAAATCACGAGGGAATCATGCGTCAATCACGTGGGAATCACGTGGGAGTCAAGTGGGAATCACGTGGGAATCAAGTGGGAATCACGTGGGAATCAAGTGGGAATCACATGTCAATCACGTGGGAATCATGTGGGAATCACGTGTCAATCACGATGGAATCACGTGGGAATCAAGTGGTGTTCATGCGTCTATCACGTGGGAATCACGTGTCAATCACGTGGGAATCACGTGTGAATCATGTGGGAATCATGTGGGAATCACGTGGGAATCACGTGACAATCATTTGGGAATCACCTGGGAATCACGTGTTAATCACGTGGGAATCACGTGACAATCATTTGGGAATCACGTGGGAATCACGTGTCAACCCCATAGGAATCACGTGGGAATCACGTGGGAATCACGTGTTAATCACGGGGGAATCACGTGTAAATCATGTGGGAATCACGTGTAAATCACGGGGGAATCACGTGGTAATCACGTGGGAATCAGGTTCGAATCACGTGTCAATAATGTGGGAATCATGTGGGAATCACGTGTCAATCACGATGGAATTACGTGTGAATCACGTGTGAATCACGTGGGAATCACGTGGGAATCACGTGACAATCATATGGGAATCACCCAGGAATCACGTGTTAATCACGTGGGAATCACATGGGAATCACGTGGGAATGACGTGTCAATCACGTGGGAATCACGTGTCAATCACGTGTTAATCACTTGGGAATCACGTTGGAATCATGTGTCAATCACTTGGGAATAACGTGGGAATCACGTGGGAAGCACGTGGGAATCACATGTCAATCACTTGGGAATCACATGGGAATCACGTGATAATCACGTGGGAATCACGTGTCAACACTTGGGAATTACGTGAGAATCACGTTGGAATCACGTGTGAATCACGTGTCAATCACGTGGGAATCATGCGTCAATCACGTGGGAATCACGTGGGAATTACGTCTAAATCACGTGGGAATCACGGGGGAATCACGTGGGAATCACGTGAGAATCACGTGGGAATCACGTGGGAATCACGTGGGAATCACGTGGGAATCCCGTGTCAATCACGTGGGAATCACGTGGGAATTACGTGTCAATCACGTGGGAATCACGTGGGAATTACGTCGGAATCTCGTGCCAATCACGTGGGAATCTCGTGCCAATCACGTGGGAATCACGTGGGAATCACGTGGGAATCTCGTGGGTATCACGAGGGAATTACGTGGGAATCACGTGTCAATCACGTGGGAATCACATGTCAATCAAGTTTGAATCACGTGGCAATCACGTGGGAATGACATTTAATCCCTTGGGAATCACGTGGGAATAAGGTAGGAATCACGTGTCAATCACGTGGGAATCACAAGGGAATCACGTGGGATTCACGTGGGAATCACGTGTCAATCACGTGTCAGTCATTTGAGAATCAAGTGGGAATCACGTGGACATCACGTGTCATTAACGTGGGAATCACGTGGGAATCATGAGTCAATCCCGTGGGAATCACGTGGGAATAAGGTGGGAATCACGTGTCAATCACGTGGGAATCACGTAGGAATCACTTGGGAATCACGTGGGAATCATGCATCAATCACGTGGGAATCACATGGGAGTCACGTGGGAATAATGTGGGAATTACGTGGTAATCAAGTAGGAATCACGTGGGAATAACGTGTCAATTACGTGGGAATCATGTGGGAATCACGTGTCAATCACGAGGGAATCACGTAGGAATCACGTGTCAATCACGTGGGCATCACATGGGTATCACACGGGAATCATTTGGGAATCACGTGTCAATCACGTTGGAATCACGTGGGAATCACTTTTGAATCACGTGGGAATCACGTGTCAATCACGAGGGAATCACTTGGGAATCACGTTGGAATCATGTGTCAATCACTTGGGAATAACGTGGGAATCACGTGGGAAGCACGTGGGAATCACATGTCAATCTCTTGGGAATCATATGGGAATCACGTGATAATCACGTGGGAATCACGTGTCAATCACGTGGGAATTACGTGAGAATCACGTGGGAATCACGTGGGACTCACGTGTCAATCACGTGGGAATCACGTGGGAATCATGCGTCAATCACGTGGGAAACACGTGGGAATTACGTGTGAATCACGTGGGAATGACGTGGGAATTACGTCGGAATCTCGTGCCAATCACGTGGGAATCACGTGGGAATCACGTGGGAATCACGTGGGAATCACGTGTCAATCACGTGGGAGTCACGTGGGAATTACGTGTCAATCACGTGGGAATCACGTGGGAATTACGTCGGAATCTCGTGCCAATCATGTGGGAATCTCGTGCCAATCACGTGGGAATCACGTGGGAATCACGTGGGAATCTCGTGGGAATCACGTGGGAATTACGTGGGAATCACGTGTCAATCACGTGGGAAACACATGTCAATCAAATTTGAATCACGTGGCAATAACGTGGGAATGACATTTCAATCCCTTTGGAATCACGTGGGAATAAGGTGGGAATCACGTGTCAATCACGTGTCAATCATGTGAGAATCACGTGGGAATCACGTGGAAATCACGTGTCAATCACGTGGGAATCACGTGTCAATCACGTTGGAATCACGTGTGAATCATATGAGAATCACGAGTCAATCACGTGGGAATCACGTGGGAATCACGTGGGATTCACGTGGGAATCACGTGTCAATCACGTGTCAATCATGTGAGAATCAAGTGGGAATCACGTGGAAATCACGTGTCAATCACGTGGGAATCACGTGGGAATCACGTGTCAATCACGTTGGAATCACGTGGGAATCATATGGGAATCACGAGTCAATCACGTGGGAATCACGTGGGAATCACATGACAATTACGTGGGAATCACGTTGGAGTCACGTGGGAATCATGTGTCAATCACGTGGGAATCACGTGGGAATCACGTGTCAATCCCGTGGGAATCACGTGGGAATCACTTGGGAATCACGTGGGAATAATGCGTCAATCACGTGGGAGTCACGTGGGAATCATGCGTCAATCACGTGGGAATCACATGGGAGTCACTTGGGAATAACGTGGGAATCACGTGGTAATCACGTGGGAATCACGTGGGAATAACGTGTCAATCACGAGGGAATCACGCAGGAATCACGTGTCAATCAGGTGGGCATCACATGGGTATCACACGGGAATCATTTGGGAATCACTTGTAAATCACGTTGGAATCACGTCGGAATCACTTTTGAATCACGTGGGAATCACCTGTCAATCACGTGTGAATCACGTGTCAATCACGTGGGAATCACGTGTCAATCACGTGGGAATCACGTGGGAATCACGTGTCAAGCATGTTGGAATCACATGGGAATCACGTGGGAATCACGTGTCAATCACTTGGGAATCACATGGGAATCACGTGATAATCACGTGGGAATCACGTGTCAATCACGTGGGAATTACGTGAGAATAACCTGGGAATCACGTGGGAATCACGTGTCAATCACGTGGAAATCACGAGGGAATCATGCGTCAATCACGTGGGAATCACGTGGGAGTCAAGTGGGAATCACGTGGGAATCAAGTGGGAATCACGTGGGAATCAAGTGGGAATCACATGTCAATCACGTGGGAATCATGTGGGAATCACGTGTCAATCACGATGGAATCACGTGGGAATCAAGTGGTGTTCATGCGTCTATCACGTGGGAATCACGTGTCAATCACGTGGGAATCACGTGGAAATCATGTGGGAATCATGTGGGAATCACGTGGGAATCACGTGACAATCATTTTGGAATCACCTGGGAATCACGTGTTAATCACGTGGGAATCACGTGACAATCATTTGGGAATCACGTGGGAATCACGTGTCAATCCCATAGGAATCACGTGGGAATCACGTGGGAATCACGTGTCAATCACGGGGGAATCACGTGTAAATCATGTGGGAATCACGTGTCAATCACGGGGGAATCACGTGGTAATCACGTGGGAATCAGGTTCGAATCACGTGTCAATAATGTGGGAATCATGTGGGAATCACGTGTCAATCACGATGGAATTACGTGTGCATCACGTGTGAATCACGTGGGAATCACGTGGGAATCACGTGACAATCATATGGGAATCACCCAGGAATCACGTGTTAATCACGTGGGAATCACATGGGAATCACGTGGGAATGACGTGTCAATCACGTGGGAATCACGTGTCAATCACGTGGGAATCACTTGGGAATCACGTTGGAATCATGTGTCAATCACTTGGGAATAACGTGGGAATCACGTGGGAAGCACGTGGGAATCACATGTCAATCACTTGGGAATCACATGGGAATCACGTGATAATCACGTGGGAATCACGTGTCAACACTTGGGAATTACGTGAGAATCACGTTGGAATCACGTGGGAATCACGTGTCAATCACGTGGGAATCATGCGTCAATCACGTGGGAATCACGTGGGAATTACGTCTCAATCACGTGGGAATCACGTGGGAATCACGTGGGAATCACGTGTCAATCACGTGTCAGTCATGTGAGAATCAAGTGGGAATCACGTGGACATCACGTGTCAATAACCTGGGAATCACGTGGGAATCATGAGTCAATCCCGTGGGAATCACGTGGGAATAAGGTGGGAATCACGTGTCAATCACGTGGGAATCACGTAGGAATCACTTGGGAATCACGTGGGAATCATGCATCAATCACGTGGGAATCACATGGGAGTCACGTGGGAATAATGTGGGAATTACGTGGTAATCAAGTAGGAATCACGTGGGAATAACGTGTCAATTACGTGGGAATCATGTGGGAATCACGTGTCAATCACGAGGGAATCACGTAGGAATCACGTGTCAATCACGTGGGCATCACATGGGTATCACACGGGAATCATTTGGGAATCACGTGTCAATCACGTTGGAATCACGTGGGAATCACTTTTGAATCACGTGGGAATCACGTGTCAATCACGAGGGAATCACTTGGGAATCACGTTGGAATCATGTGTCAATCACTTGGGAATAACGTGGGAATCACGTGGGAAGCACGTGGGAATCACGTGTCAATCTCTTGGGAATCACATGGGAATCACGTGATAATCACGTGGGAATCACGTGTCAATCACGTGGGAATTACGTGAGAATCACATGGGAGTCACGTGGGAATTACGTGTCAATCACGTGGGAATCACGTGGGAATTACGTCGGAATCTCGTGCCAATCATGTGGGAATCTCGTGCCAATCACGTGGGAATCACGTGGGAATCACGTGGGAATCTCGTGGGAATCACGTGGGAATTACGTGGGAATCACGTGTCAATCACGTGGGAAACACATGTCAATCAAATTTGAATCACGTGGCAATAACGTGGGAATGACATTTCAATCCCTTGGGAATCACGTGGGAATAAGGTGGGAATCATGTGTCAATCACGAGGGAATCACGCAGGAATCACGTGTCAATCAGGTGGGCATCACTTGGGTATCACACGGGAATCATTTGGGAATCACTTGTAAATCACGTTGGAATCACGTCGGAATCACTTTTGAATCACGTGGGAATCACGTGTCAATCACGTGTGAATCACGTGTCAATCACGTGGGAATCACGTGTCAATCACGTGGGAATCACGTGGGAATCACGTGTCAAGCATGTTGGAATCACATGGGAATCTTATGGGAATCACGAGTCAATCACGTGGGAATCACGTAGGAATCACATGTCAATTACGTGGGAATCACGTTGTTGTCACGTGGGAATCACGTGGGAATCACGTGTCTATCACGTGGGAATCACGCTGGAATCACGTTTCAATCACGTGGGAATCATGTGGGAATCACGTGTCAATAACGTGGGCATCACGTGGACATCACGTGGGAATCATTTGGGAATCACGTGGGAATCACGTGGGAATCATGCGCCAATCACGTGGGAATCACGTGGGAGTCACGTGGGAATCATGTGGGTATCACGTGGGAATCAAGTGGGAATCACGTGGGTATCACGTGACAATCACGTGGGAGTCATGTGGCAATCACGTGTCAATCATGATGGAATCACGTGGGAATCAAGATGTAATCATGCGTCAATCACGTGGGAATCACGTGGAAGTCACGTGGGAATCACATGGGAATCACGTGCTAATCACGTGGGATTCACGCTGGAATCACGTGTCAATATCGTGGGGATCATGTGGGAATCGAGTGTCAAGCACGATGGAATTATGTGTGAATCACATGGGAATCACGTATCCATCACGTGGGAATCATGGGGAATCACGTGTCAATCACGTGGGCATCACGTGGGAATCATTTGGGAATCACGTGGGAATCACGTGGTTTTCACGTGTCAATCACGTGGGAATCACGGGGAATCACGTGGGAATGACATATCAATTACGTGGGAATCACGTGGGAATCACGTGTCAATCCCGTGGGAATCACGTGGGAATAAGGTGGGAATCACGTGTCAATCTAGTGGGAATCACGTGGGAATCACGTGGGATTCACGTGGGAATCACGTGTCAATCACGTGTCAATCATGTGAGAATCAAGTGGTAATCACGTGGAAATCACGTGTCAATCACGTGGGAATCACGTGTGAATCACGTGTCAATCACGTTGGAATCACGTGGGAATCATATGGGAATCACGAGTCAATCACGTGGGAATCACGTGGGAATCACATGACAATTACGTGGGAATCACGTTGGAGTCACGTGGGAATCATGTGTCAATCACGTGGGAATCACGTGGGAATCACGTGTCAATCCCGTGGGAATTACGTGGGAATCACTTGGGGATCACGTGGAAATCATGCGTCAATCACGTGGGAGTCACGTGGGAATCATGCGTCAATCACGTGGAAATCACATGGGAGTCACTTGGGAATAACGTGGGAATCACGTGGTAATCACCTAGGAATCACGTGGGAATAACGTGTCAATCACGAGGGAATCACGTAGGAATCACGTGTCAATCAGGTGGGCATCACATGGGTATCACACGGGAATCATTTGGGAATCACTTGTAAATCACGTTGGAATCACGTCGGAATCACTTTTGAATCACGTGGGAATCACGTGTCAATCACGTGTGAATCATGTGTCAATCACGTGGGAATCACGTGTCAATCACGTGGGTATCACGTGGGAATCACGTGTCAATCATGTTGGAATCACGTGGGAATCATATGGGAATCTCGAGTCAATCACGTGGGAATCACGTAGGAATCACATGTCAATTACGTGGGAATCACGTTGTTGTCACGTGGTAATCACGTGGGAATCACGTGTCTATCACGTGGGAATCACGTGGGAGTCACGTGGGAATCACATGTGAATCACGCGCCAATCACGTGGGAATCACGCTGGAATCACGTTTCAATCATGTGGGAATCATGTGGGAATCACGTGTCAATCACGTGGGCATCACGTGGGAATGACATATCAATCACTTGGGAATCACGTGGGAATCACGAGTCAATCACGTGGGAATCACGTGGGAATGACATATCAATCATGTGGGAATCACGTGGGAATCACGAGTCAATCCCGTGGGAATCATGTGGGAATAAGGTGGGAATCACGTGTCAATCACGTGGGAATCACGTGGGAATCACGTGGGAATCATGCGTAAATCACGTGGGAATCACATGGGAGTCACGTGGGAATCACGTAGGAATCACGTGGGAATAACGTGTCAATCACGTGGGATTCATGTGGGAATCACGTGTCAATCACGAGGGACTCACGTAGGAATCACGTGTCAATCACGTGGGCATCACATGGGTATCACAAGGGAATCATTTGGGAATCACATGTCAATCACGTTGGAATCACGTGGGAATCACTTTTGAATCACGTGGGAATCACGTGTCAATCACGTGGGAATCACGTAGGAATCACGTGGGAATAACGTGTCAATCACGTGGGAATCATGTGGGAATCACGTGTCAATCACGAGGGACTCACGTAGGAATCACGTGTCAATCACGTGGGCATCACATGGGTATCACAAGGGAATCATTTGGGAATCACGTGTCAATCACGTTGGAATCACGTGGGAATCACTTTTGAATCACGTGGGAATCACGTGTCAATCACTTGGGAAACACGTTTCAATCCCGTGGGAATCAGGTGGCAATCATGATGGAATCACGTGGGAATCAAGTGGTAATCATGCGTCAATCACGTGGGAATCACGTGGGAAACACGTGGGAATCACGTGGGTATCACGTGACAATCACGTGGGAGTCATGTGGGAATCACGTGTCAATGATGATGGAATCACGTGGGAATCAAGATGTAATCATGCGTCAATCACGTGGGAATCACGTGGGAATCATGTGGGAATCACGTGACAATCATTTGGGAATCACCTGGGAATCACGTGTTAATCACGTGGAAATCACGTGGGAATCACGTAGGAATCACGTGGAAATCACGTGGGAATGACGTGTCAATCACGTGGGAATCACGTGGGAATCACGTGGGAATCACCTGTCAATCCCAGAGGAATCATGTGGGAATCACGTGGGAATCACGTGTCAATCACGTAGGAATCACGTGTCAATCACGTGGGAATCACGTGGGAATCATGCGCCAATCACGTGGGAATCACATGGGAATCACGTGGGAGTCACGTGGGTATCATGTGGGAATCACGTGGGAATCACGTGGGTATCACGTGACAATCACGTGGGAGTCATGTGGGAATCACGTGTCAATCATGATGGAATCACGTGGGAATCAAGATGTAATCATGCGTCAATCACGTGGGAATCACGTGGGAGTCACGTGGGAATCACATGGGAATCACGTGCTAATCACGTGGGAATCACGCTGGAATCATGTGTCAATATCGTGGGAATCATGTCGGAATCGAGTGTCAATCACGATGGAATTACCTGTGAATCACGTGGGAATCACGTGGGAATCACATGGGAATCACGTGTCAATCCCAGAGGAATCACGTGGGAATCACGTGTCAATCACGTAAGAATCACGTGTCAATCACGTGGGAATCACGTGGGAATCATGCGCCAATCACGTGGGAATCACGTGGGAGTCACGTGGGAATCATGTGGGTATCACGTGGGAATCAAGTGGGAATCACGTGGGTATCACGTGACAATCACGTGGGAGTCATGTGGCAATCACGTGTCAATCATGATGGAATCACGTGGGAATCAAGATGTAATCATGCGTCAATCACGTGGGAATCACGTGGGAGTCACGTGGGAATCACATGGGAATCACGTGCTAATCTCGTGGGATTCACGCTGGAATCACGTGTCAATATCGTGGGAATCATGTGGGAATCGAGTGTCAATCACGATGGAATTACGTGTGAATCACATGTCAATCACGTAAGAATCACGTGTCAATCACGTGGGAATCACGTGGGAATCATGCGTCAATCACGTGGGAATCACATGGCAGAAACATGGGAATAACGTGGGAATCACGTTGTAATCACGTAGGAATTACGTGGGAATAACGTGTCAATCAAGAGGGAATCACGTAGGAATCACGTGTCAATCACGTGGTCATCACATGGGTATCACACGGGAATCATTTGGGAATCACGTGTCAATCACGTGGGAATTATGTGAGAATCACGTGGGAATCACGTGGGAATCACGTGTCAATCACGTGGGAATCACGTGGGAATCATGCGTCAATCACGTGGGAAACACGTGGGAATTACGTGTCAATCACGTTGGAATCACGTGGGAATTACGTCGGAATCTCGTGCAAATCACGTGGGAATCACGTGGGAATCACGTGGGAATAACGTGGGAATCACGTGTCAATCACGTGCGAGTCACGTGGGAATTACGTGTCAATCACGTGGGAATCACGTGGGAATTACGTCGGAATCTCGTGCCAATCATGTGGGAATCTCGTGCCAATCACGTGGGAATCACGTGGGAATCTCGTGGGAATCATGTGGGAATTACGTGGGAATCACGTGTCAATCACGTGGGAAACACATGTCAATCAAGTTTGAATCACGTGGAAATCACGTGGGAATGACATTTCAATCCCTTGGGAATCACGTGGGAATAAGGTGGGAATCACAAGTCAATCACGTGGGAATCACATGGGAATCACGTGGGATTCACGTGGGAATCACGTGTCAATCACGTGTCAATCATGTGAGAATCAAGTGGGAATCACGTGGAAATCACGTGTCAATCACGTGGGAATCACGTGGGAATCACGTGTCAATCACGTTGGAATCACGTGGGAATCATATGGGAATCACGAGTCAATCACGTGGGAATCACGTGGGAATCACATGACAATTACGTGGGAATCACGTTGGAGTCACGTGGGAATCATGTGTCAATCACGTGGGAATCACGTGGGAATCACGTGTCAATCCCGTGGGAATCACGTGGGAATCACTTGGGGATCACGTGGGAATCATGCGTCAATCACGTGGGAGTCACGTGGGAATCATGCGTCAATCACGTGGGAATCACATGGGAGTCACTTGGGAATAATGTGGGAATCACGTGGTAATCACGTAGGAATCACGTGGGAATAACGTGTCAATCACGAGGGAATCACGTAGGAATCAGGTGTCAATCAGGTGGGCATCACATGGGTATCACACGGGAATCATTTGGGAATCACTTTTAAATCACGTTGGAATCACGTCGGAATCACTTTTGAATCACGTGGGAATCACGTGTCAATCACGTGTGAATCACGTGTCAATCACGTGGGAATCACGTGTCAATCACGTGGGAATCACGTGGGAATCACGTGTCAATCATGTTGGAATCACGTGGGAATCATATGGGAATCTCGAGTCAATCACGTGGGAATCACGTAGGAATCACATGTCAATTACGTGGGAATCACGTTGTTGTCACGTGGTAATCACGTGGGAATCACGTGTCTATCACGTGTCTATCACGTGGGAATCACGTGGGAGTCACGTGGGAATCACATGGGAATCACGCGCCAATCACGTGGGAATCACGCTGGAATCACGTTTCAATCATGTGGGAATCATGTGGGAATCACGTGTCAATCACGTGGGCATCACGTTGGAATGACACATCAATCACGTGGGAATCACGTGGGAATCACGAGTCAATCACGTGGGAATCACGTGGGAATCACGAGTCAATCCCGTGGGAATCACGTGGAAATAAGGTGGGAATCACGTGTCAATCACGTGGGAATCACGTGGGAATCACCTGGGAATCACGTGGGAATCATGCTTAAATCACGTGGGAATCACATGGGAGTCACGTGGGAATAACGTGGGAATCACGTGGTAATCACGTAGGAATCACCTGGGAATCACGTGTCAATCATGTGAGAATCAAGTGGGAATCACGTGGAAATCACGTGTCAATCATGTGGGAATCACGTGGGAATCACGAGTCAATCCCGTGGGAATCACGTGGGAATAAGGTGGGAATCACGTGTCTATCACGTGGGAATCACGTGGGAATCACGTGGGAATCACGTGGGAATCATGCGTAAATCACGTGGGAATCACATGGGAGTCACGTGGGAATAACGTGGGAATCACGTGGTAATCACGTAGGAATCACGTGGTAATAACGTGTCAATCACGTGGGAATCATGTGGGAATCACGTGTCAATCACGAGGGACTCACGTAGGAATCATGTGTCAATCACGTGGGCATCACATGGGTATCACAAGGGAATCATTTGGGAATCACGTGTCAATCACGTAGGAATCACGTGGGAATAACGTGTCAATCACGTGGGATTCATGTGGGAATCACGTGTCAATCACGAGGGACTCACGTAGGAATCACGTGTCAATCACGTGGGCATCACATGGGTATCACAAGGGAATCATTTGGGAATCACATGTCAATCACGTTGGAATCACGTGGGAATCACTTTTGAATCACGTGGGAATCATGTGTCAATCACGTGGGAATCACGTAGGAATCACGTGGGAATAACGTGTCAATCACGTGGGAATCATGTGGGAATCACGTGTCAATCACGAGGGACTCACGTAGGAATCACGTGTCAATCACGTGGGCATCACATGGGTATCACAAGGGAATCATTTGGGAATCACGTGTCAATCACGTTGGAATCACGTGGGAATCACTTTTGAATCACGTGGGAATCACGTGTCAATCACTTGGGAAACACGTTTCAATCCCGTGGGAATCAGGTGGCAATCATGATGGAATCACGTGGGAATCAAGTGGTAATCATGCGTCAATCACGTGGGAATCACGTGGGAAACACGTGGGAATCACGTGGGTATCACGTGACAATCACGTGGGAGTCATGTGGGAATCACGTGTCAATGATGATGGAATCACGTGGGAATCAAGATGTAATCATGCGTCAATCACGTGGGAATCACGTGGGAATCATGTGGGAATCACGTGACAATCATTTGGGAATCACCTGGGAATCACGTGTTAATCACGTGGAAATCACGTGGGAATCACGTAGGAATCACGTGGAAATCACGTGGGAATGACGTGTCAATCACGTGGGAATCACGTGGGAATCACGTGGGAATCACCTGTCAATCCCAGAGGAATCATGTGGGAATCACGTGGGAATCACGTGTCAATCACGTAGGAATCACGTGTCAATCACGTGGGAATCACGTGGGAATCATGCGCCAATCACGTGGGAATCACATGGGAATCACGTGGGAGTCACGTGGGTATCATGTGGGAATCACGTGGGAATCACGTGGGTATCACGTGACAATCACGTGGGAGTCATGTGGGAATCACGTGTCAATCATGATGGAATCACGTGGGAATCAAGATGTAATCATGCGTCAATCACGTGGGAATCACGTGGGAGTCACGTGGGAATCACATGGGAATCACGTGCTAATCACGTGGGAATCACGCTGGAATCATGTGTCAATATCGTGGGAATCATGTCGGAATCGAGTGTCAATCACGATGGAATTACCTGTGAATCACGTGGGAATCACGTGGGAATCACATGGGAATCACGTGTCAATCCCAGAGGAATCACGTGGGAATCACGTGTCAATCACGTAAGAATCACGTGTCAATCACGTGGGAATCACGTGGGAATCATGCGCCAATCACGTGGGAATCACGTGGGAGTCACGTGGGAATCATGTGGGTATCACGTGGGAATCAAGTGGGAATCACGTGGGTATCACGTGACAATCACGTGGGAGTCATGTGGCAATCACGTGTCAATCATGATGGAATCACGTGGGAATCAAGATGTAATCATGCGTCAATCACGTGGGAATCACGTGGGAGTCACGTGGGAATCACATGGGAATCACGTGCTAATCACGTGGGATTCACGCTGGAATCACGTGTCAATATCGTGGGAATCATGTGGGAATCGAGTGTCAATCACGATGGAATTACGTGTGAATCACATGTCAATCACGTAAGAATCACGTGTCAATCACGTGGGAATCACGTGGGAATCATGCGTCAATCACGTGGGAATCACATGGCAGAAACATGGGAATAACGTGGGAATCACGTTGTAATCACGTAGGAATTACGTGGGAATAACTTGTCAATCAAGAGGGAATCACGTAGGAATCACGTGTCAATCACGTGGTCATCACATGGGTATCACACGGGAATCATTTGGGAATCACGTGTCAATCACGTGGGAATTATGTGAGAATCACGTGGGAATCACGTGGGAATCACGTGTCAATCACGTGGGAATCACGTGGGAATCATGCGTCAATCACGTGGGAAACACGTGGGAATTACGTGTCAATCACGTTGGAATCACGTGGGAATTACGTCGGAATCTCGTGCAAATCACGTGGGAATCACGTGGGAATCACGTGGGAATAACGTGGGAATCACGTGTCAATCACGTGCGAGTCACGTGGGAATTACGTGTCAATCACGTGGGAATCACGTGGGAATTACGTCGGAATCTCGTGCCAATCATGTGGGAATCTCGTGCCAATCACGTGGGAATCACGTGGGAATCTCGTGGGAATCATGTGGGAATTACGTGGGAATCACGTGTCAATCACGTGGGAAACACATGTCAATCAAGTTTGAATCACGTGGAAATCACGTGGGAATGACATTTCAATCCCTTGGGAATCACGTGGGAATAAGGTGGGAATCACAAGTCAATCACGTGGGAATCACATGGGAATCACGTGGGATTCACGTGGGAATCACGTGTCAATCACGTGTCAATCATGTGAGAATCAAGTGGGAATCACGTGGAAATCACGTGTCAATCACGTGGGAATCACGTGGGAATCACGTGTCAATCACGTTGGAATCACGTGGGAATCATATGGGAATCACGAGTCAATCACGTGGGAATCACGTGGGAATCACATGACAATTACGTGGGAATCACGTTGGAGTCACGTGGGAATCATGTGTCAATCACGTGGGAATCACGTGGGAATCACGTGTCAATCCCGTGGGAATCACGTGGGAATCACTTGGGGATCACGTGGGAATCATGCGTCAATCACGTGGGAGTCACGTGGGAATCATGCGTCAATCACGTGGGAATCACATGGGAGTCACTTGGGAATAATGTGGGAATCACGTGGTAATCACGTAGGAATCACGTGGGAATAACGTGTCAATCACGAGGGAATCACGTAGGAATCAGGTGTCAATCAGGTGGGCATCACATGGGTATCACACGGGAATCATTTGGGAATCACTTTTAAATCACGTTGGAATCACGTCGGAATCACTTTTGAATCACGTGGGAATCACGTGTCAATCACGTGTGAATCACGTGTCAATCACGTGGGAATCACGTGTCAATCACGTGGGAATCACGTGGGAATCACGTGTCAATCATGTTGGAATCACGTGGGAATCATATGGGAATCTCGAGTCAATCACGTGGGAATCACGTAGGAATCACATGTCAATTACGTGGGAATCACGTTGTTGTCACGTGGTAATCACGTGGGAATCACGTGTTTATCACGTGTCTATCACGTGGGAATCACGTGGGAGTCACGTGGGAATCACATGGGAATCACGCGCCAATCACGTGGGAATCACGCTGGAATCACGTTTCAATCATGTGGGAATCATGTGGGAATCACGTGTCAATCACGTGGGCATCACGTTGGAATGACACATCAATCACGTGGGAATCACGTGGGAATCACGAGTCAATCACGTGGGAATCACGTGGGAATCACGAGTCAATCCCGTGGGAATCACGTGGAAATAAGGTGGGAATCACGTGTCAATCACGTGGGAATCACGTGGGAATCACCTGGGAATCACGTGGGAATCATGCTTAAATCACGTGGGAATCACATGGGAGTCACGTGGGAATAACGTGGGAATCACGTGGTAATCACGTAGGAATCACCTGGGAATCACGTGTCAATCATGTGAGAATCAAGTGGGAATCACGTGGAAATCACGTGTCAATCATGTGGGAATCACGTGGGAATCACGAGTCAATCCCGTGGGAATCACGTGGGAATAAGGTGGGAATCACGTGTCTATCACGTGGGAATCACGTGGGAATCACGTGGGAATCACGTGGGAATCATGCGTAAATCACGTGGGAATCACATGGGAGTCACGTGGGAATAACGTGGGAATCACGTGGTAATCACGTAGGAATCACGTGGTAATAACGTGTCAATCACGTGGGAATCATGTGGGAATCACGTGTCAATCACGAGGGACTCACGTAGGAATCATGTGTCAATCACGTGGGCATCACATGGGTATCACAAGGGAATCATTTGGGAATCACGTGTCAATCACGTTGGAATCACGTGGGAATCACTTTTGAATCACGTGGGAATCACGTGTCAATCACGTGGGAAACACGTTTCAATCCCGTGGGAATCAGGTGGGAATCATTATGGAATCACGTGGGAATCAAGTGGTAATCATGCGTCAATCACGTGGGAATCACGTGGGACTCACGTGGGAATCATATGGGAATCACGTGGTAATCACGTGGGAATCAGGTTCGAATCACGTGTCAATAACGTGGGAATCATGTGGGAATCACGTGTCAATCACGATGGAATTACGTGTGAATCACGTGTGAATCACATGGGAATCACGTGACAATCATTTGGGAATCACCTGGGAATCACGTGTTAATCACGTGGGAATCACATGGGAATCACGTGGGAATGACGTGTCAATCACGTAGGAATCATGTGGGAATCACGTGATAATCACGTGGGAATCACGTGTCAATCTCGTGGGAATCACATGGGAATCACGTGGGAATCACGTGTCAATCACTTGGGAATCACATGGGAATCACGTGATAATCACGTGGGAATCACGTGTCAATCACGTGGGAATTACGTGAGAATCACCTGGGAATCACGTGGGAATCACGTGTCAATCACGTGGAAATCACGAGGGAATCATGCGTCAATCACGTGGGAATCACGTGGGAGTCAAGTGGGAATCACGTGGGAATCAAGTGGGAATCACGTGGGAATCAAGTGGGAATCACATGTCAATCACGTGGGAATCATGTGGGAATCACGTGTCAATCACGATGGAATCACGTGGGAATCAAGTGGTGTTCATGCGTCTATCACGTGGGAATCACGTGTCAATCACGTGGGAATCACGTGGGAATCATGTGGGAATCATGTGGGAATCACGTGGGAATCACGTGACAATCATTTGGGAATCACCTGGGAATCACGTGTTAATCACGTGGGAATCACGTGACAATCATTTGGGAATCACGTGGGAATCACGTGTCAATCCCATAGGAATCACGTGGGAATCACGTGGGAATCACGTGTTAATCACGGGGGAATCACGTGTAAATCATGTGGGAATCACGTGTAAATCACGGGGGAATCACGTGGTAATCACGTGGGAATCAGGTTCGAATCACGTGTCAATAATGTGGGAATCATGTGGGAATCACGTGTCAATCACGATGGAATTACGTGTGAATCACGTGTGAATCACGTGGGAATCACGTGGGAATCACGTGACAATCATATGGGAATCACCCAGGAATCACGTGTTAATCACGTGGGAATCACATGGGAATCACGTGGGAATGACGTGTCAATCACGTGGGAATCACGTGTCAATCACGTGTTAATCACTTGGGAATCACGTTGGAATCATGTGTCAATCACGTGGGAATCACGTGGGAATCACGTTGGAATCACGTGTGAATCACGTGTCAATCACGTGGGAATCATGCGTCAATCACGTGGGAATCACGTGGGAATTACGTCTAAATCACGTGGGAATCACGTGGGAATCACGTGGGAATCACGTGAGAATCACGTGGGAATCACGTGGGAATCACGTGTCAATCACGTGGGAATCACGTGGGAATTACGTGTCAATCACGTGGGAATCACGTGGGAATTACGTCGGAATCTCGTGCCAATCACGTGGGAATCTCGTGCCAATCACGTGGGAATCACGTGGGAATCACGTGGGAATCTCGTGGGTATCACGAGGGAATTACGTGGGAATCACGTGTCAATCACGTGGGAATCACATGTCAATCAAGTTTGAATCACGTGGCAATCACGTGGGAATGACATTTAATCCCTTGGGAATCACGTGGGAATAAGGTAGGAATCACGTGTCAATCACGTGGGAATCACAAGGGAATCACGTGGGATTCACGTGGGAATCACGTGTCAATCACGTGTCAGTCATTTGAGAATCAAGTGGGAATCACGTGGACATCACGTGTCATTAACGTGGGAATCACGTGGGAATCATGAGTCAATCCCGTGGGAATCACGTGGGAATAAGGTGGGAATCACGTGTCAATCACGTGGGAATCACGTAGGAATCACTTGGGAATCACGTGGGAATCATGCATCAATCACGTGGGAATCACATGGGAGTCACGTGGGAATAATGTGGGAATTACGTGGTAATCAAGTAGGAATCACGTGGGAATAACGTGTCAATTACGTGGGAATCATGTGGGAATCACGTGTCAATCACGAGGGAATCACGTAGGAATCACGTGTCAATCACGTGGGCATCACATGGGTATCACACGGGAATCATTTGGGAATCACGTGTCAATCACGTTGGAATCACGTGGGAATCACTTTTGAATCACGTGGGAATCACGTGTCAATCACGAGGGAATCACTTGGGAATCACGTTGGAATCATGTGTCAATCACTTGGGAATAACGTGGGAATCACGTGGGAAGCACGTGGGAATCACATGTCAATCTCTTGGGAATCATATGGGAATCACGTGATAATCACGTGGGAATCACGTGTCAATCACGTGGGAATTACGTGAGAATCACGTGGGAATCACGTGGGACTCACGTGTCAATCACGTGGGAATCACGTGGGAATCATGCGTCAATCACGTGGGAAACACGTGGGAATTACGTGTGAATCACGTGGGAATGACGTGGGAATTACGTCGGAATCTCGTGCCAATCACGTGGGAATCACGTGGGAATCACGTGGGAATCACGTGGGAATCACGTGTCAATCACGTGGGAGTCACGTGGGAATTACGTGTCAATCACGTGGGAATCACGTGGGAATTACGTCGGAATCTCGTGCCAATCATGTGGGAATCTCGTGCCAATCACGTGGGAATCACGTGGGAATCACGTGGGAATCTCGTGGGAATCACGTGGGAATTACGTGGGAATCACGTGTCAATCACGTGGGAAACACATGTCAATCAAATTTGAATCACGTGGCAATAACGTGGGAATGACATTTCAATCCCTTTGGAATCACGTGGGAATAAGGTGGGAATCACGTGTCAATCACGTGTCAATCATGTGAGAATCACGTGGGAATCACGTGGAAATCACGTGTCAATCACGTGGGAATCACGTGTCAATCACGTTGGAATCACGTGTGAATCATATGAGAATCACGAGTCAATCACGTGGGAATCACGTGGGAATCACGTGGGATTCACGTGGGAATCACGTGTCAATCACGTGTCAATCATGTGAGAATCAAGTGGGAATCACGTGGAAATCACGTGTCAATCACGTGGGAATCACGTGGGAATCACGTGTCAATCACGTTGGAATCACGTGGGAATCATATGGGAATCACGAGTCAATCACGTGGGAATCACGTGGGAATCACATGACAATTACGTGGGAATCACGTTGGAGTCACGTGGGAATCATGTGTCAATCACGTGGGAATCACGTGGGAATCACGTGTCAATCCCGTGGGAATCACGTGGGAATCACTTGGGAATCACGTGGGAATAATGCATCAATCACGTGGGAGTCACGTGGGAATCATGCGTCAATCACGTGGGAATCACATGGGAGTCACTTGGGAATAACGTGGGAATCACGTGGTAATCACGTGGGAATCACGTGGGAATAACGTGTCAATCACGAGGGAATCACGCAGGAATCACGTGTCAATCAGGTGGGCATCACATGGGTATCACACGGGAATCATTTGGGAATCACTTGTAAATCACGTTGGAATCACGTCGGAATCACTTTTGAATCACGTGGGAATCACCTGTCAATCACGTGTGAATCACGTGTCAATCACGTGTGAATCACGTGTCAATCACGTGGGAATCACGTGGGAATCACGTGTCAAGCATGTTGGAATCACATGGGAATCACGTGGGAATCACGTGTCAATCACTTGGGAATCACATGGGAATCACGTGATAATCACGTGGGAATCACGTGTCAATCACGTGGGCATTACGTGAGAATAACCTGGGAATCACGTGGGAATCACGTGTCAATCACGTGGAAATCACGAGGGAATCATGCGTCAATCACGTGGGAATCACGTGGGAGTCAAGTGGGAATCACGTGGGAATCAAGTGGGAATCACGTGGGAATCAAGTGGGAATCACATGTCAATCACGTGGGAATCATGTGGGAATCACGTGTCAATCACGATGGAATCACGTGGGAATCAAGTGGTGTTCATGCGTCTATCACGTGGGAATCACGTGTCAATCACGTGGGAATCACGTGGAAATCATGTGGGAATCATGTGGGAATCACGTGGGAATCACGTGACAATCATTTTGGAATCACCTGGGAATCACGTGTTAATCACGTGGGAATCACGTGACAATCATTTGGGAATCACGTGGGAATCACGTGTCAATCCCATAGGAATCACGTGGGAATCACGTGGGAATCACGTGTCAATCACGGGGGAATCACGTGTAAATCATGTGGGAATCACGTGTCAATCACGGGGGAATCACGTGGTAATCACGTGGGAATCAGGTTCGAATCACGTGTCAATAATGTGGGAATCATGTGGGAATCACGTGTCAATCACGATGGAATTACGTGTGCATCACGTGTGAATCACGTGGGAATCACGTGGGAATCACGTGACAATCATATGGGAATCACCCAGGAATCACGTGTTAATCACGTGGGAATCACATGGGAATCACGTGGGAATGACGTGTCAATCACGTGGGAATCACGTGTCAATCACGTGGGAATCACTTGGGAATCACGTTGGAATCATGTGTCAATCACTTGGGAATAACGTGGGAATCACGTGGGAAGCACGTGGGAATCACATGTCAATCACTTGGGAATCACATGGGAATCACGTGATAATCACGTGGGAATCACGTGTCAACACTTGGGAATTACGTGAGAATCACGTTGGAATCACGTGGGAATCACGTGTCAATCACGTGGGAATCATGCGTCAATCACGTGGGAATCACGTGGGAATTACGTCTCAATCACGTGGGAATCACGTGGGAATCACGTGGGATTCACGTGGGAATCACGTGTCAATCACGTGTCAGTCATGTGAGAATCAAGTGGGAATCACGTGGACATCACGTGTCAATAACCTGGGAATCACGTGGGAATCATGAGTCAATCCCGTGGGAATCACGTGGGAATAAGGTGGGAATCACGTGTCAATCACGTGGGAATCACGTAGGAATCACTTGGGAATCACGTGGGAATCATGCATCAATCACGTGGGAATCACATGGGAGTCACGTGGGAATAATGTGGGAATTACGTGGTAATCAAGTAGGAATCACGTGGGAATAACGTGTCAATTACGTGGGAATCATGTGGGAATCACGTGTCAATCACGAGGGAATCACGTAGGAATCACGTGTCAATCACGTGGGCATCACATGGGTATCACACGGGAATCATTTGGGAATCACGTGTCAATCACGTTGGAATCACGTGGGAATCACTTTTGAATCACGTGGGAATCACGTGTCAATCACGAGGGAATCACTTGGGAATCACGTTGGAATCATGTGTCAATCACTTGGGAATAACGTGGGAATCACGTGGGAAGCACGTGGGAATCACGTGTCAATCTCTTGGGAATCACATGGGAATCACGTGATAATCACGTGGGAATCACGTGTCAATCACGTGGGAATTACGTGAGAATCACATGGGAGTCACGTGGGAATTACGTGTCAATCACGTGGGAATCACGTGGGAATTACGTCGGAATCTCGTGCCAATCATGTGGGAATCTCGTGCCAATCACGTGGGAATCACGTGGGAATCACGTGGGAATCTCGTGGGAATCACGTGGGAATTACGTGGGAATCACGTGTCAATCACGTGGGAAACACATGTCAATCAAATTTGAATCACGTGGCAATAACGTGGGAATGACATTTCAATCCCTTGGGAATCACGTGGGAATAAGGTGGGAATCATGTGTCAATCACGAGGGAATCACGCAGGAATCACGTGTCAATCAGGTGGGCATCACTTGGGTATCACACGGGAATCATTTGGGAATCACTTGTAAATCACGTTGGAATCACGTCGGAATCACTTTTGAATCACGTGGGAATCACGTGTCAATCACGTGTGAATCACGTGTCAATCACGTGGGAATCACGTGTCAATCACGTGGGAATCACGTGGGAATCACGTGTCAAGCATGTTGGAATCACATGGGAATCTTATGGGAATCACGAGTCAATCACGTGGGAATCACGTAGGAATCACATGTCAATTACGTGGGAATCACGTTGTTGTCACGTGGGAATCACGTGGGAATCACGTGTCTATCACGTGGGAATCACGCTGGAATCACGTTTCAATCACGTGGGAATCATGTGGGAATCACGTGTCAATAACGTGGGCATCACGTGGACATCACGTGGGAATCATTTGGGAATCACGTGGGAATCACGTGGGAATCATGCGCCAATCACGTGGGAATCACGTGGGAGTCACGTGGGAATCATGTGGGTATCACGTGGGAATCAAGTGGGAATCACGTGGGTATCACGTGACAATCACGTGGGAGTCATGTGGCAATCACGTGTCAATCATGATGGAATCACGTGGGAATCAAGATGTAATCATGCGTCAATCACGTGGGAATCACGTGGAAGTCACGTGGGAATCACATGGGAATCACGTGCTAATCACGTGGGATTCACGCTGGAATCACGTGTCAATATCGTGGGGATCATGTGGGAATCGAGTGTCAAGCACGATGGAATTATGTGTGAATCACATGGGAATCACGTATCCATCACGTGGGAATCATGGGGAATCACGTGTCAATCACGTGGGCATCACGTGGGAATCATTTGGGAATCACGTGGGAATCACGTGGTTTTCACGTGTCAATCACGTGGGAATCACGGGGAATCACGTGGGAATGACATATCAATTACGTGGGAATCACGTGGGAATCACGTGTCAATCCCGTGGGAATCACGTGGGAATAAGGTGGGAATCACGTGTCAATCTAGTGGGAATCACGTGGGAATCACGTGGGATTCACGTGGGAATCACGTGTCAATCACGTGTCAATCATGTGAGAATCAAGTGGTAATCACGTGGAAATCACGTGTCAATCACGTGGGAATCACGTGTGAATCACGTGTCAATCACGTTGGAATCACGTGGGAATCATATGGGAATCACGAGTCAATCACGTGGGAATCACGTGGGAATCACATGACAATTACGTGGGAATCACGTTGGAGTCACGTGGGAATCATGTGTCAATCACGTGGGAATCACGTGGGAATCACGTGTCAATCCCGTGGGAATTACGTGGGAATCACTTGGGGATCACGTGGAAATCATGCGTCAATCACGTGGGAGTCACGTGGGAATCATGCGTCAATCACGTGGGAATCACATGGGAGTCACTTGGGAATAACGTGGGAATCACGTGGTAATCACCTAGGAATCACGTGGGAATAACGTGTCAATCACGAGGGAATCACGTAGGAATCACGTGTCAATCAGGTGGGCATCACATGGGTATCACACGGGAATCATTTGGGAATCACTTGTAAATCACGTTGGAATCACGTCGGAATCACTTTTGAATCACGTGGGAATCACGTGTCAATCACGTGTGAATCATGTGTCAATCACGTGGGAATCACGTGTCAATCACGTGGGTATCACGTGGGAATCACGTGTCAATCATGTTGGAATCACGTGGGAATCATATGGGAATCTCGAGTCAATCACGTGGGAATCACGTAGGAATCACATGTCAATCACGTGGGAATCACGTGTCTATCACGTGGGAATCACGTGGCAGTCACGTGGGAATCACATGTGAATCACGCGCCAATCACGTGGGAATCACGCTGGAATCACGTTTCAATCATGTGGGAATCATGTGGGAATCACGTGTCAATCACGTGGGCATCACGTGGGAATGACATATCAATCACTTGGGAATCACGTGGGAATCACGAGTCAATCACGTGGGAATGACATATCAATCATGTGGGAATCACGTGGGAATCACGAGTCAATCCCGTGGGAATCATGTGGGAATAAGGTGGGAATCACGTGTCAATCACGTGGGAATCACGTGGGAATCACGTGGGAATCATGCGTAAATCACGTGGGAATCACATGGGAGTCACGTGGGAATCACGTAGGAATCACGTGGGAATAACGTGTCAATCACGTGGGATTCATGTGGGAATCACGTGTCAATCACGAGGGACTCACGTAGGAATCACGTGTCAATCACGTGGGCATCACATGGGTATCACAAGGGAATCATTTGGGAATCACATGTCAATCACGTTGGAATCACGTGGGAATCACTTTTGAATCACGTGGGAATCACGTGTCAATCACGTGGGAATCACGTAGGAATCACGTGGGAATAACGTGTCAATCACGTGGGAATCATGTGGGAATCACGTGTCAATCACGAGGGACTCACGTAGGAATCACGTGTCAATCACGTGGGCATCACATGGGTATCACAAGGGAATCATTTGGGAATCACGTGTCAATCACGTTGGAATCACGTGGGAATCACTTTTGAATCACGTGGGAATCACGTGTCAATCACTTGGGAAACACGTTTCAATCCCGTGGGAATCAGGTGGCAATCATGATGGAATCACGTGGGAATCAAGTGGTAATCATGCGTCAATCACGTGGGAATCACGTGGGAAACACGTGGGAATCACGTGGGTATCACGTGACAATCACGTGGGAGTCATGTGGGAATCACGTGTCAATGATGATGGAATCACGTGGGAATCAAGATGTAATCATGCGTCAATCACGTGGGAATCACGTGGGAATCATGTGGGAATCACGTGACAATCATTTGGGAATCACCTGGGAATCACGTGTTAATCACGTGGAAATCACGTGGGAATCACGTAGGAATCACGTGGAAATCACGTGGGAATGACGTGTCAATCACGTGGGAATCACGTGGGAATCACCTGTCAATCCCAGAGGAATCATGTGGGAATCACGTGGGAATCACGTGTCAATCACGTAGGAATCACGTGTCAATCACGTGGGAATCACGTGGGAATCATGCGCCAATCACGTGGGAATCACATGGGAATCACGTGGGAGTCACGTGGGTATCATGTGGGAATCACGTGGGAATCACGTGGGTATCACGTGACAATCACGTGGGAGTCATGTGGGAATCACGTGTCAATCATGATGGAATCACGTGGGAATCAAGATGTAATCATGCGTCAATCACGTGGGAATCACGTGGGAGTCACGTGGGAATCACATGGGAATCACGTGCTAATCACGTGGGAATCACGCTGGAATCATGTGTCAATATCGTGGGAATCATGTCGGAATCGAGTGTCAATCACGATGGAATTACCTGTGAATCACGTGGGAATCACGTGGGAATCACATGGGAATCACGTGTCAATCCCAGAGGAATCACGTGGGAATCACGTGTCAATCACGTAAGAATCACGTGTCAATCACGTGGGAATCACGTGGGAATCATGCGCCAATCACGTGGGAATCACGTGGGAGTCACGTGGGAATCATGTGGGTATCACGTGGGAATCAAGTGGGAATCACGTGGGTATCACGTGACAATCACGTGGGAGTCATGTGGCAATCACGTGTCAATCATGATGGAATCACGTGGGAATCAAGATGTAATCATGCGTCAATCACGTGGGAATCACGTGGGAGTCACGTGGGAATCACATGGGAATCACGTGCTAATCACGTGGGATTCACGCTGGAATCACGTGTCAATATCGTGGGAATCATGTGGGAATCGAGTGTCAATCACGATGGAATTACGTGTGAATCACATGTCAATCACGTAAGAATCACGTGTCAATCACGTGGGAATCACGTGGGAATCATGCGTCAATCACGTGGGAATCACATGGCAGAAACATGGGAATAACGTGGGAATCACGTTGTAATCACGTAGGAATTACGTGGGAATAACGTGTCAATCAAGAGGGAATCACGTAGGAATCACGTGTCAATCACGTGGTCATCACATGGGTATCACACGGGAATCATTTGGGAATCACGTGTCAATCACGTGGGAATTATGTGAGAATCACGTGGGAATCACGTGGGAATCACGTGTCAATCACGTGGGAATCACGTGGGAATCATGCGTCAATCACGTGGGAAACACGTGGGAATTAGGTGTCAATCACGTTGGAATCACGTGGGAATTACGTCGGAATCTCGTGCAAATCACGTGGGAATCACGTGGGAATCACGTGGGAATAACGTGGGAATCACGTGTCAATCACGTGCGAGTCACGTGGGAATTACGTGTCAATCACGTGGGAATCACGTGGGAATTACGTCGGAATCTCGTGCCAATCATGTGGGAATCTCGTGCCAATCACGTGGGAATCACGTGGGAATCTCGTGGGAATCATGTGGGAATTACGTGGGAATCACGTGTCAATCACGTGGGAAACACATGTCAATCAAGTTTGAATCACGTGGAAATCACGTGGGAATGACATTTCAATCCCTTGGGAATCACGTGGGAATAAGGTGGGAATCACAAGTCAATCACGTGGGAATCACATGGGAATCACGTGGGATTCACGTGGGAATCACGTGTCAATCACGTGTCAATCATGTGAGAATCAAGTGGGAATCACGTGGAAATCACGTGTCAATCACGTGGGAATCACGTGGGAATCACGTGTCAATCACGTTGGAATCACGTGGGAATCATATGGGAATCACGAGTCAATCACGTGGGAATCACGTGGGAATCACATGACAATTACGTGGGAATCACGTTGGAGTCACGTGGGAATCATGTGTCAATCACGTGGGAATCACGTGGGAATCACGTGTCAATCCCGTGGGAATCACGTGGGAATCACTTGGGGATCACGTGGGAATCATGCGTCAATCACGTGGGAGTCACGTGGGAATCATGCGTCAATCACGTGGGAATCACATGGGAGTCACTTGGGAATAATGTGGGAATCACGTGGTAATCACGTAGGAATCACGTGGGAATAACGTGTCAATCACGAGGGAATCACGTAGGAATCAGGTGTCAATCAGGTGGGCATCACATGGGTATCACACGGGAATCATTTGGGAATCACTTTTAAATCACGTTGGAATCACGTCGGAATCACTTTTGAATCACGTGGGAATCACGTGTCAATCACGTGTGAATCACGTGTCAATCACGTGGGAATCACGTGTCAATCACGTGGGAATCACGTGGGAATGACGTGTCAATCATGTTGGAATCACGTGGGAATCATATGGAAATCTCGAGTCAATCACGTGGGAATCACGTAGGAATCACATGTCAATTACGTGGGAATCACGTTGTTGTCACGTGGTAATCACGTGGGAATCACGTGTCTATCACGTGTCTATCACGTGGGAATCACGTGGGAGTCACGTGGGAATCACATGGGAATCACGCGCCAATCACGTGGGAATCACGCTGGAATCACGTTTCAATCATGTGGGAATCATGTGGGAATCACGTGTCAATCACGTGGGCATCACGTTGGAATGACACATCAATCACGTGGGAATCACGTGGGAATCACGAGTCAATCACGTGGGAATCACGTGGGAATCACGAGTCAATCCCGTGGGAATCACGTGGAAATAAGGTGGGAATCACGTGTCAATCACGTGGGAATCACGTGGGAATCACCTGGGAATCACGTGGGAATCATGCTTAAATCACGTGGGAATCACATGGGAGTCACGTGGGAATAACGTGGGAATCACGTGGTAATCACGTAGGAATCACCTGGGAATCACGTGTCAATCATGTGAGAATCAAGTGGGAATCACGTGGAAATCACGTGTCAATCATGTGGGAATCACGTGGGAATCACGAGTCAATCCCGTGGGAATCACGTGGGAATAAGGTGGGAATCACGTGTCTATCACGTGGGAATCACGTGGGAATCACGTGGGAATCACGTGGGAATCATGCGTAAATCACGTGGGAATCACATGGGAGTCACGTGGGAATAACGTGGGAATCACGTGGTAATCACGTAGGAATCACGTGGTAATAACGTGTCAATCACGTGGGAATCATGTGGGAATCACGTGTCAATCACGAGGGACTCACGTAGGAATCATGTGTCAATCACGTGGGCATCACATGGGTATCACAAGGGAATCATTTGGGAATCACGTGTCAATCACGTAGGAATCACGTGGGAATAACGTGTCAATCACGTGGGATTCATGTGGGAATCACGTGTCAATCACGAGGGACTCACGTAGGAATCACGTGTCAATCACGTGGGCATCACATGGGTATCACAAGGGAATCATTTGGGAATCACATGTCAATCACGTTGGAATCACGTGGGAATCACTTTTGAATCACGTGGGAATCATGTGTCAATCACGTGGGAATCACGTAGGAATCACGTGGGAATAACGTGTCAATCACGTGGGAATCATGTGGGAATCACGTGTCAATCACGAGGGACTCACGTAGGAATCACGTGTCAATCACGTGGGCATCACATGGGTATCACAAGGGAATCATTTGGGAATCACGTGTCAATCACGTTGGAATCACGTGGGAATCACTTTTGAATCACGTGGGAATCACGTGTCAATCACTTGGGAAACACGTTTCAATCCCGTGGGAATCAGGTGGCAATCATGATGGAATCACGTGGGAATCAAGTGGTAATCATGCGTCAATCACGTGGGAATCACGTGGGAAACACGTGGGAATCACGTGGGTATCACGTGACAATCACGTGGGAGTCATGTGGGAATCACGTGTCAATGATGATGGAATCACGTGGGAATCAAGATGTAATCATGCGTCAATCACGTGGGAATCACGTGGGAATCATGTGGGAATCACGTGACAATCATTTGGGAATCACCTGGGAATCACGTGTTAATCACGTGGAAATCACGTGGGAATCACGTAGGAATCACGTGGAAATCACGTGGGAATGACGTGTCAATCACGTGGGAATCACGTGGGAATCACGTGGGAATCACCTGTCAATCCCAGAGGAATCATGTGGGAATCACGTGGGAATCACGTGTCAATCACGTAGGAATCACGTGTCAATCACGTGGGAATCACGTGGGAATCATGCGCCAATCACGTGGGAATCACATGGGAATCACGTGGGAGTCACGTGGGTATCATGTGGGAATCACGTGGGAATCACGTGGGTATCACGTGACAATCACGTGGGAGTCATGTGGGAATCACGTGTCAATCATGATGGAATCACGTGGGAATCAAGATGTAATCATGCGTCAATCACGTGGGAATCACGTGGGAGTCACGTGGGAATCACATGGGAATCACGTGCTAATCACGTGGGAATCACGCTGGAATCATGTGTCAATATCGTGGGAATCATGTCGGAATCGAGTGTCAATCACGATGGAATTACCTGTGAATCACGTGGGAATCACGTGGGAATCACATGGGAATCACGTGTCAATCCCAGAGGAATCACGTGGGAATCACGTGTCAATCACGTAAGAATCACGTGTCAATCACGTGGGAATCACGTGGGAATCATGCGCCAATCACGTGGGAATCACGTGGGAGTCACGTGGGAATCATGTGGGTATCACGTGGGAATCAAGTGGGAATCACGTGGGTATCACGTGACAATCACGTGGGAGTCATGTGGCAATCACGTGTCAATCATGATGGAATCACGTGGGAATCAAGATGTAATCATGCGTCAATCACGTGGGAATCACGTGGGAGTCACGTGGGAATCACATGGGAATCACGTGCTAATCACGTGGGATTCACGCTGGAATCACGTGTCAATATCGTGGGAATCATGTGGGAATCGAGTGTCAATCACGATGGAATTACGTGTGAATCACATGTCAATCACGTAAGAATCACGTGTCAATCACGTGGGAATCACGTGGGAATCATGCGTCAATCACGTGGGAATCACATGGCAGAAACATGGGAATAACGTGGGAATCACGTTGTAATCACGTAGGAATTACGTGGGAATAACGTGTCAATCAAGAGGGAATCACGTAGGAATCACGTGTCAATCACGTGGTCATCACATGGGTATCACACGGGAATCATTTGGGAATCACGTGTCAATCACGTGGGAATTATGTGAGAATCACGTGGGAATCACGTGGGAATCACGTGTCAATCACGTGGGAATCACGTGGGAATCATGCGTCAATCACGTGGGAAACACGTGGGAATTACGTGTCAATCACGTTGGAATCACGTGGGAATTACGTCGGAATCTCGTGCAAATCACGTGGGAATCACGTGGGAATCACGTGGGAATAACGTGGGAATCACGTGTCAATCACGTGCGAGTCACGTGGGAATTACGTGTCAATCACGTGGGAATCACGTGGGAATTACGTCGGAATCTCGTGCCAATCATGTGGGAATCTCGTGCCAATCACGTGGGAATCACGTGGGAATCTCGTGGGAATCATGTGGGAATTACGTGGGAATCACGTGTCAATCACGTGGGAAACACATGTCAATCAAGTTTGAATCACGTGGAAATCACGTGGGAATGACATTTCAATCCCTTGGGAATCACGTGGGAATAAGGTGGGAATCACAAGTCAATCACGTGGGAATCACATGGGAATCACGTGGGATTCACGTGGGAATCACGTGTCAATCACGTGTCAATCATGTGAGAATCAAGTGGGAATCACGTGGAAATCACGTGTCAATCACGTGGGAATCACGTGGGAATCACGTGTCAATCACGTTGGAATCACGTGGGAATCATATGGGAATCACGAGTCAATCACGTGGGAATCACGTGGGAATCACATGACAATTACGTGGGAATCACGTTGGAGTCACGTGGGAATCATGTGTCAATCACGTGGGAATCACGTGGGAATCACGTGTCAATCCCGTGGGAATCACGTGGGAATCACTTGGGGATCACATGGGAATCATGCGTCAATCACGTGGGAGTCACGTGGGAATCATGCGTCAATCACGTGGGAATCACATGGGAGTCACTTGGGAATAATGTGGGAATCACGTGGTAATCACGTAGGAATCACGTGGGAATAACGTGTCAATCAAGAGGGAATCACGTAGGAATCAGGTGTCAATCAGGTGGGCATCACATGGGTATCACACGGGAATCATTTGGGAATCACTTTTAAATCACGTTGGAATCACGTCGGAATCACTTTTGAATCACGTGGGAATCACGTGTCAATCACGTGTGAATCACGTGTCAATCACGTGGGAATCACGTGTCAATCACGTGGGAATCACGTGGGAATCACGTGTCAATCATGTTGGAATCACGTGGGAATCATATGGGAATCTCGAGTCAATCACGTGGGAATCACGTAGGAATCACATGTCAATTACGTGGGAATCACGTTGTTGTCACGTGGTAATCACGTGGGAATCACGTGTCTATCACGTGTCTATCACGTGGGAATCACGTGGGAGTCACGTGGGAATCACATGGGAATCACGCGCCAATCACGTGGGAATCACGCTGGAATCACGTTTCAATCATGTGGGAATCATGTGGGAATCACGTGTCAATCACGTGGGCATCACGTTGGAATGACACATCAATCACGTGGGAATCACGTGGGAATCACGAGTCAATCACGTGGGAATCACGAGTCAATCCCGTGGGAATCACGTGGAAATAAGGTGGGAATCACGTGTCAATCACGTGGGAATCACGTGGGAATCACCTGGGAATCACGTGGGAATCATGCTTAAATCACGTGGGAATCACATGGGAGTCACGTGGGAATAACGTGGGAATCACGTGGTAATAACGTAGGAATCACCTGGGAATCACGTGTCAATCATGTGAGAATCAAGTGGGAATCACGTGGAAATCACGTGTCAATCATGTGGGAATCACGTGGGAATCACGAGTCAATCCCGTGGGAATCACGTGGGAATAAGGTGGGAATCACGTGTCTATCACGTGGGAATCACGTGGGAATCACGTGGGAATCACGTGGGAATCATGCGTAAATCACGTGGGAATCACATGGGAGTCACGTGGGAATAACGTGGGAATCACGTGGTAATCACGTAGGAATCACGTGGTAATAACGTGTCAATCACGTGGGAATCATGTGGGAATCACGTGTCAATCACGAGGGACTCACGTAGGAATCATGTGTCAATCACGTGGGCATCACATGGGTATCACAAGGGAATCATTTGGGAATCACGTGTCAATCACGTTGGAATCACGTGGGAATCACTTTTGAATCACGTGGGAATCACGTGTCAATCACGTGGGAAACACGTTTCAATCCCGTGGGAATCAGGTGGGAATCATTATGGAATCACGTGGGAATCAAGTGGTAATCATGCGTCAATCACGTGGGAATCACGTGGGACTCACGTGGGAATCATATGGGAATCACGTGGTAATCACGTGGGAATCAGGTTCGAATCACGTGTCAATAACGTGGGAATCATGTGGGAATCACGTGTCAATCACGATGGAATTACGTGTGAATCACGTGTGAATCACGTGGGAATCACGTGACAATCATTTGGGAATCACCTGGGAATCACGTGTTAATCACGTGGGAATCACATGGGAATCACGTGGGAATGACGTGTCAATCACGTAGGAATCATGTGGGAATCACGTGATAATCACGTGGGAATCACGTGTCAATCTCGTGGGAATCACATGGGAATCACGTGGGAATCACGTGTCAATCACTTGGGAATCACATGGGAATCACGTGATAATCACGTGGGAATCACGTGTCAATCACGTGGGAATTACGTGAGAATCACCTGGGAATCATGTGGGAATCACGTGTCAATCACGTGGAAATCACGAGGGAATCATGCGTCAATCACGTGGGAATCACGTGGGAGTCAAGTGGGAATCACGTGGGAATCAAGTGGGAATCACGTGGGAATCAAGTGGGAATCACATGTCAATCACGTGGGAATCATGTGGGAATCACGTGTCAATCACGATGGAATCACGTGGGAATCAAGTGGTGTTCATGCGTCTATCACGTGGGAATCACGTGTCAATCACGTGGGAATCACGTGGGAATCATGTGGGAATCATGTGGGAATCACGTGGGAATCACGTGACAATCATTTGGGAATCACCTGGGAATCACGTGTTAATCACGTGGGAATCACGTGACAATCATTTGGGAATCACGTGGGAATCACGTGTCAATCCCATAGGAATCACGTGGGAATCACGTGGGAATCACGTGTTAATCACGGGGGAATCACGTGTAAATCATGTGGGAATCACGTGTAAATCACGGGGGAATCACGTGGTAATCACGTGGGAATCAGGTTCGAATCACGTGTCAATAATGTGGGAATCATGTGGGAATCACGTGTCAATCACGATGGAATTACGTGTGAATCACGTGTGAATCACGTGGGAATCACGTGGGAATCACGTGACAATCATATGGGAATCACCCAGGAATCACGTGTTAATCACGTGGGAATCACATGGGAATCACGTGGGAATGACGTGTCAATCACGTGGGAATCACGTGTCAATCACGTGTTAATCACTTGGGAATCACGTTGGAATCATGTGTCAATCACTTGGGAATAACGTGGGAATCACGTGGGAAGCACGTGGGAATCACATGTCAATCACTTGGGAATCACATGGGAATCACGTGATAATCACGTGGGAATCACGTGTCAACACTTGGGAATTACGTGAGAATCACGTTGGAATCACGTGTGAATCACGTGTCAATCACGTGGGAATCATGCGTCAATCACGTGGGAATCACGTGGGAATTACGTGTCAATCACGTGGGAATCACGTGGGAATTACGTCGGAATCTCGTGCCAATCACGTGGGAATCTCGTGCCAATCACGTGGGAATCACGTGGGAATCACGTGGGAATCTCGTGGGTATCACGAGGGAATTACGTGGGAATCACGTGTCAATCACGTGGGAATCACATGTCAATCAAGTTTGAATCACGTGGCAATCACGTGGGAATGACATTTAATCCCTTGGGAATCACGTGGGAATAAGGTAGGAATCACGTGTCAATCACGTGGGAATCACAAGGGAATCACATGGGATTCACGTGGGAATCACGTGTCAATCACGTGTCAGTCATTTGAGAATCAAGTGGGAATCACGTGGACATCACGTGTCATTAACGTGGGAATCACGTGGGAATCATGAGTCAATCCCGTGGGAATCACGTGGGAATAAGGTGGGAATCACGTGTCAATCACGTGGGAATCACGTAGGAATCACTTGGGAATCACGTGGGAATCATGCATCAATCACGTGGGAATCACATGGGAGTCACGTGGGAATAATGTGGGAATTACGTGGTAATCAAGTAGGAATCACGTGGGAATAACGTGTCAATTACGTGGGAATCATGTGGGAATCACGTGTCAATCACGAGGGAATCACGTAGGAATCACGTGTCAATCACGTGGGCATCACATGGGTATCACACGGGAATCATTTGGGAATCACGTGTCAATCACGTTGGAATCACGTGGGAATCACTTTTGAATCACGTGGGAATCACGTGTCAATCACGAGGGAATCACTTGGGAATCACGTTGGAATCATGTGTCAATCACTTGGGAATAACGTGGGAATCACGTGGGAAGCACGTGGGAATCACATGTCAATCTCTTGGGAATCATATGGGAATCACGTGATAATCACGTGGGAATCACGTGTCAATCACGTGGGAATTACGTGAGAATCACGTGGGAATCACGTGGGACTCACGTGTCAATCACGTGGGAATCACGTGGGAATCATGCGTCAATCACGTGGGAAACACGTGGGAATTACGTGTGAATCACGTGGGAATGACGTGGGAATTACGTCGGAATCTCGTGCCAATCACGTGGGAATCACGTGGGAATCACGTGGGAATCACGTGGGAATCACGTGTCAATCACGTGGGAGTCACGTGGGAATTACGTGTCAATCACGTGGGAATCACGTGGGAATTACGTCGGAATCTCGTGCCAATCATGTGGGAATCTCGTGCCAATCACGTGGGAATCACGTGGGAATCACGTGGGAATCTCGTGGGAATCACGTGGGAATTACGTGGGAATCACGTGTCAATCACGTGGGAAACACATGTCAATCAAATTTGAATCACGTGGCAATAACGTGGGAATGACATTTCAATCCCTTTGGAATCACGTGGGAATAAGGTGGGAATCACGTGTCAATCACGTGTCAATCATGTGAGAATCACGTGGGAATCACGTGGAAATCACGTGTCAATCACGTGGGAATCACGTGTCAATCACGTTGGAATCACGTGTGAATCATATGAGAATCACGAGTCAATCACGTGGGAATCACGTGGGAATCACGTGGGATTCACGTGGGAATCACGTGTCAATCACGTGTCAATCATGTGAGAATCAAGTGGGAATCACGTGGAAATCACGTGTCAATCACGTGGGAATCACGTGGGAATCACGTGTCAATCACGTTGGAATCACGTGGGAATCATATGGGAATCACAAGTCAATCACGTGGGAATCACGTGGGAATCACATGACAATTACGTGGGAATCACGTTGGAGTCACGTGGGAATCATGTGTCAATCACGTGGGAATCACGTGGGAATCACGTGTCAATCCCGTGGGAATCACGTGGGAATCACTTGGGAATCACGTGGGAATAATGCGTCAATCACGTGGGAGTCACGTGGGAATCATGCGTCAATCACGTGGGAATCACATGGGAGTCACTTGGGAATAACGTGGGAATCACGTGGTAATCACGTGGGAATCACGTGGGAATAACGTGTCAATCACGAGGGAATCACGCAGGAATCACGTGTCAATCAGGTGGGCATCACATGGGTATCACACGGGAATCATTTGGGAATCACTTGTAAATCACGTTGGAATCACGTCGGAATCACTTTTGAATCACGTGGGAATCACCTGTCAATCACGTGTGAATCACGTGTCAATCACGTGGGAATCACGTGTCAATCACGTGGGAATCACGTGGGAATCACGTGTCAAGCATGTTGGAATCACATGGGAATCACGTGGGAATCACGTGTCAATCACTTGGGAATCACATGGGAATCACGTGATAATCACGTGGGAATCACGTGTCAATCACGTGGGAATTACGTGAGAATAACCTGGGAATCACGTGGGAATCACGTGTCAATCACGTGGAAATCACGAGGGAATCATGCGTCAATCACGTGGGAATCACGTGGGAGTCAAGTGGGAATCACGTGGGAATCAAGTGGGAATCACGTGGGAATCAAGTGGGAATCACATGTCAATCACGTGGGAATCATGTGGGAATCACGTGTCAATCACGATGGAATCACGTGGGAATCAAGTGGTGTTCATGCGTCTATCACGTGGGAATCACGTGTCAATCACGTGGGAATCACGTGGAAATCATGTGGGAATCATGTGGGAATCACGTGGGAATCACGTGACAATCATTTTGGAATCACCTGGGAATCACGTGTTAATCACGTGGGAATCACGTGACAATCATTTGGGAATCACGTGGGAATCACGTGTCAATCCCATAGGAATCACGTGGGAATCACGTGGGAATCACGTGTCAATCACGGGGGAATCACGTGTAAATCATGTGGGAATCACGTGTCAATCACGGGGGAATCACGTGGTAATCACGTGGGAATCAGGTTCGAATCACGTGTCAATAATGTGGGAATCATGTGGGAATCATGTGTCAATCACGATGGAATTACGTGTGCATCACGTGTGAATCACGTGGGAATCACGTGGGAATCACGTGACAATCATATGGGAATCACCCAGGAATCACGTGTTAATCACGTGGGAATCACATGGGAATCACGTGGGAATGACGTGTCAATCACGTGGGAATCACGTGTCAATCACGTGGGAATCACTTGGGAATCACGTTGGAATCATGTGTCAATCACTTGGGAATAACGTGGGAATCACGTGGGAAGCACGTGGGAATCACATGTCAATCACTTGGGAATCACATGGGAATCACGTGATAATCACGTGGGAATCACGTGTCAACACTTGGGAATTACGTGAGAATCACGTTGGAATCACGTGGGAATCACGTGTCAATCACGTGGGAATCATGCGTCAATCACGTGGGAATCACGTGGGAATTACGTCTCAATCACGTGGGAATCACGTGGGAATCACGTGGGATTCACGTGGGAATCACGTGTCAATCACGTGTCAGTCATGTGAGAATCAAGTGGGAATCACGTGGACATCACGTGTCAATAACCTGGGAATCACGTGGGAATCATGAGTCAATCCCGTGGGAATCACGTGGGAATAAGGTGGGAATCACGTGTCAATCACGTGGGAATCACGTAGGAATCACTTGGGAATCACGTGGGAATCATGCATCAATCACGTGGGAATCACATGGGAGTCACGTGGGAATAATGTGGGAATTACGTGGTAATCAAGTAGGAATCACGTGGGAATAACGTGTCAATTACGTGGGAATCATGTGGGAATCACGTGTCAATCACGAGGGAATCACGTAGGAATCACGTGTCAATCACGTGGGCATCACATGGGTTTCACACGGGAATCATTTGGGAATCACGTGTCAATCACGTTGGAATCACGTGGGAATCACTTTTGAATCACGTGGGAATCACGTGTCAATCACGAGGGAATCACTTGGGAATCACGTTGGAATCATGTGTCAATCACTTGGGAATAACGTGGGAATCACGTGGGAAGCACGTGGGAATCACGTGTCAATCTCTTGGGAATCACATGGGAATCACGTGATAATCACGTGGGAATCACGTGTCAATCACGTGGGAATTACGTGAGAATCACATGGGAGTCACGTGGGAATTACGTGTCAATCACGTGGGAATCACGTGGGAATTACGTCGGAATCTCGTGCCAATCATGTGGGAATCTCGTGCCAATCACGTGGGAATCACGTGGGAATCACGTGGGAATCTCGTGGGAATCACGTGGGAATTACGTGGGAATCACGTGTCAATCACGTGGGAAACACATGTCAATCAAATTTGAATCACGTGGCAATAACGTGGGAATGACATTTCAATCCCTTGGGAATCACGTGGGAATAAGGTGGGAATCATGTGTCAATCACGAGGGAATCACGCAGGAATCACGTGTCAATCAGGTGGGCATCACTTGGGTATCACACGGGAATCATTTGGGAATCACTTGTAAATCACGTTGGAATCACGTCGGAATCACTTTTGAATCACGTGGGAATCACGTGTCAATCACGTGTGAATCACGTGTCAATCACGTGGGAATCACGTGTCAATCACGTGGGAATCACGTGGGAATCACGTGTCAAGCATGTTGGAATCACATGGGAATCTTATGGGAATCACGAGTCAATCACGTGGGAATCACGTAGGAATCACATGTCAATTACGTGGGAATCACGTTGTTGTCACGTGGGAATCACGTGGGAATCACGTGTCTATCACGTGGGAATCACGCTGGAATCACGTTTCAATCACGTGGGAATCATGTGGGAATCACGTGTCAATAACGTGGGCATCACGTGGACATCACGTGGGAATCATTTGGGAATCACGTGGGAATCACGTGGGAATCATGCGCCAATCACGTGGGAATCACGTGGGAGTCACGTGGGAATCATGTGGGTATCACGTGGGAATCAAGTGGGAATCACGTGGGTATCACGTGACAATCACGTGGGAGTCATGTGGCAATCACGTGTCAATCATGATGGAATCACGTGGGAATCAAGATGTAATCATGCGTCAATCACGTGGGAATCACGTGGAAGTCACGTGGGAATCACATGGGAATCACGTGCTAATCACGTGGGATTCACGCTGGAATCACGTGTCAATATCGTGGGGATCATGTGGGAATCGAGTGTCAAGAACGATGGAATTATGTGTGAATCACATGGGAATCACGTATCCATCACGTGGGAATCATGGGGAATCACGTGTCAATCACGTGGGCATCACGTGGGAATCATTTGGGAATCACGTGGGAATCACGTGGTTTTCACGTGTCAATCACGTGGGAATCACGGGGAATCACGTGGGAATGACATATCAATTACGTGGGAATCACGTGGGAATCACGTGTCAATCCCGTGGGAATCACGTGGGAATAAGGTGGGAATCACGTGTCAATCTAGTGGGAATCACGTGGGAATCACGTGGGATTCACGTGGGAATCACGTGTCAATCACGTGTCAATCATGTGAGAATCAAGTGGTAATCACGTGGAAATCACGTGTCAATCACGTGGGAATCACGTGTGAATCACGTGTCAATCACGTTGGAATCACGTGGGAATCATATGGGAATCACGAGTCAATCACGTGGGAATCACGTGGGAATCACATGACAATTACGTGGGAATCACGTTGGAGTCACGTGGGAATCATGTGTCAATCACGTGGGAATCACGTGGGAATCACGTGTCAATCCCGTGGGAATTACGTGGGAATCACTTGGGGATCACGTGGAAATCATGCGTCAATCACGTGGGAGTCACGTGGGAATCATGCGTCAATCACGTGGAAATCACATGGGAGTCACTTGGGAATAACGTGGGAATCACGTGGTAATCACCTAGGAATCACGTGGGAATAACGTGTCAATCACGAGGGAATCACGTAGGAATCACGTGTCAATCAGGTGGGCATCACATGGGTATCACACGGGAATCATTTGGGAATCACTTGTAAATCACGTTGGAATCACGTCGGAATCACTTTTGAATCACGTGGGAATCACGTGTCAATCACGTGTGAATCATGTGTCAATCACGTGGGAATCACGTGTCAATCACGTGGGTATCACGTGGGAATCACGTGTCAATCATGTTGGAATCACGTGGGAATCATATGGGAATCTCGAGTCAATCACGTGGGAATCACGTAGGAATCACATGTCAATCACGTGGGAATCACGTGTCTATCACGTGGGAATCACGTGGGAGTCACGTGGGAATCACATGTGAATCACGCGCCAATCACGTGGGAATCACGCTGGAATCACGTTTCAATCATGTGGGAATCATGTGGGAATCACGTGTCAATCACGTGGGCATCACGTGGGAATGACATATCAATCACTTGGGAATCACGTGGGAATCACGAGTCAATCACGTGGGAATCACGTGGGAATGACATATCAATCATGTGGGAATCACGTGGGAATCACGAGTCAATCCCGTGGGAATCATGTGGGAATAAGGTGGGAATCACGTGTCAATCACGTGGGAATCACGTGGGAATCACGTGGGAATCATGCGTAAATCACGTGGGAATCACATGGGAGTCACGTGGGAATCACGTAGGAATCACGTGGGAATAACGTGTCAATCACGTGGGATTCATGTGGGAATCACGTGTCAATCACGAGGGACTCACGTAGGAATCACGTGTCAATCACGTGGGCATCACATGGGTATCACAAGGGAATCATTTGGGAATCACATGTCAATCACGTTGGAATCACGTGGGAATCACTTTTGAATCACGTGGGAATCACGTGTCAATCACGTGGGAATCACGTAGGAATCACGTGGGAATAACGTGTCAATCACGTGGGAATCATGTGGGAATCACGTGTCAATCACGAGGGACTCACGTAGGAATCACGTGTCAATCACGTGGGCATCACATGGGTATCACAAGGGAATCATTTGGGAATCACGTGTCAATCACGTTGGAATCACGTGGGAATCACTTTTGAATCACGTGGGAATCACGTGTCAATCACTTGGGAAACACGTTTCAATCCCGTGGGAATCAGGTGGCAATCATGATGGAATCACGTGGGAATCAAGTGGTAATCATGCGTCAATCACGTGGGAATCACGTGGGAAACACGTGGGAATCACGTGGGTATCACGTGACAATCACGTGGGAGTCATGTGGGAATCACGTGTCAATGATGATGGAATCACGTGGGAATCAAGATGTAATCATGCGTCAATCACGTGGGAATCACGTGGGAATCATGTGGGAATCACGTGACAATCATTTGGGAATCACCTGGGAATCACGTGTTAATCACGTGGAAATCACGTGGGAATCACGTAGGAATCACGTGGAAATCACGTGGGAATGACGTGTCAATCACGTGGGAATCACGTGGGAATCACGTGGGAATCACCTGTCAATCCCAGAGGAATCATGTGGGAATCACGTGGGAATCACGTGTCAATCACGTAGGAATCACGTGTCAATCACGTGGGAATCACGTGGGAATCATGCGCCAATCACGTGGGAATCACATGGGAATCACGTGGGAGTCACGTGGGTATCATGTGGGAATCACGTGGGAATCACGTGGGTATCACGTGACAATCACGTGGGAGTCATGTGGGAATCACGTGTCAATCATGATGGAATCACGTGGGAATCAAGATGTAATCATGCGTCAATCACGTGGGAATCACGTGGGAGTCACGTGGGAATCACATGGGAATCACGTGCTAATCACGTGGGAATCACGCTGGAATCATGTGTCAATATCGTGGGAATCATGTCGGAATCGAGTGTCAATCACGATGGAATTACCTGTGAATCACGTGGGAATCACGTGGGAATCACATGGGAATCACGTGTCAATCCCAGAGGAATCACGTGGGAATCACGTGTCAATCACGTAAGAATCACGTGTCAATCACGTGGGAATCACGTGGGAATCATGCGCCAATCACGTGGGAATCACGTGGGAGTCACGTGGGAATCATGTGGGTATCACGTGGGAATCAAGTGGGAATCACGTGGGTATCACGTGACAATCACGTGGGAGTCATGTGGCAATCACGTGTCAATCATGATGGAATCACGTGGGAATCAAGATGTAATCATGCGTCAATCACGTGGGAATCACGTGGAAGTCACGTGGGAATCACATGGGAATCACGTGCTAATCACGTGGGATTCACGCTGGAATCACGTGTCAATATCGTGGGGATCATGTGGGAATCGAGTGTCAAGAACGATGGAATTATGTGTGAATCACATGGGAATCACGTATCCATCACGTGGGAATCATGGGGAATCACGTGTCAATCACGTGGGCATCACGTGGGAATCATTTGGGAATCACGTGGGAATCACGTGGTTTTCACGTGTCAATCACGTGGGAATCACGGGGAATCACGTGGGAATGACATATCAATTACGTGGGAATCACGTGGGAATCACGTGTCAATCCCGTGGGAATCACGTGGGAATAAGGTGGGAATCACGTGTCAATCTAGTGGGAATCACGTGGGAATCACGTGGGATTCACGTGGGAATCACGTGTCAATCACGTGTCAATCATGTGAGAATCAAGTGGTAATCACGTGGAAATCACGTGTCAATCACGTGGGAATCACGTGTGAATCACGTGTCAATCACGTTGGAATCACGTGGGAATCATATGGGAATCACGAGTCAATCACGTGGGAATCACGTGGGAATCACATGACAATTACGTGGGAATCACGTTGGAGTCACGTGGGAATCATGTGTCAATCACGTGGGAATCACGTGGGAATCACGTGTCAATCCCGTGGGAATTACGTGGGAATCACTTGGGGATCACGTGGAAATCATGCGTCAATCACGTGGGAGTCACGTGGGAATCATGCGTCAATCACGTGGAAATCACATGGGAGTCACTTGGGAATAACGTGGGAATCACGTGGTAATCACCTAGGAATCACGTGGGAATAACGTGTCAATCACGAGGGAATCACGTAGGAATCACGTGTCAATCAGGTGGGCATCACATGGGTATCACACGGGAATCATTTGGGAATCACTTGTAAATCACGTTGGAATCACGTCGGAATCACTTTTGAATCACGTGGGAATCACGTGTCAATCACGTGTGAATCATGTGTCAATCACGTGGGAATCACGTGTCAATCACGTGGGTATCACGTGGGAATCACGTGTCAATCATGTTGGAATCACGTGGGAATCATATGGGAATCTCGAGTCAATCACGTGGGAATCACGTAGGAATCACATGTCAATCACGTGGGAATCACGTGTCTATCACGTGGGAATCACGTGGGAGTCACGTGGGAATCACATGTGAATCACGCGCCAATCACGTGGGAATCACGCTGGAATCACGTTTCAATCATGTGGGAATCATGTGGGAATCACGTGTCAATCACGTGGGCATCACGTGGGAATGACATATCAATCACTTGGGAATCACGTGGGAATCACGAGTCAATCACGTGGGAATCACGTGGGAATGACATATCAATCATGTGGGAATCACGTGGGAATCACGAGTCAATCCCGTGGGAATCATGTGGGAATAAGGTGGGAATCACGTGTCAATCACGTGGGAATCACGTGGGAATCACGTGGGAATCATGCGTAAATCACGTGGGAATCACATGGGAGTCACGTGGGAATCACGTAGGAATCACGTGGGAATAACGTGTCAATCACGTGGGATTCATGTGGGAATCACGTGTCAATCACGAGGGACTCACGTAGGAATCACGTGTCAATCACGTGGGCATCACATGGGTATCACAAGGGAATCATTTGGGAATCACATGTCAATCACGTTGGAATCACGTGGGAATCACTTTTGAATCACGTGGGAATCACGTGTCAATCACGTGGGAATCACGTAGGAATCACGTGGGAATAACGTGTCAATCACGTGGGAATCATGTGGGAATCACGTGTCAATCACGAGGGACTCACGTAGGAATCACGTGTCAATCACGTGGGCATCACATGGGTATCACAAGGGAATCATTTGGGAATCACGTGTCAATCACGTTGGAATCACGTGGGAATCACTTTTGAATCACGTGGGAATCACGTGTCAATCACTTGGGAAACACGTTTCAATCCCGTGGGAATCAGGTGGCAATCATGATGGAATCACGTGGGAATCAAGTGGTAATCATGCGTCAATCACGTGGGAATCACGTGGGAAACACGTGGGAATCACGTGGGTATCACGTGACAATCACGTGGGAGTCATGTGGGAATCACGTGTCAATGATGATGGAATCACGTGGGAATCAAGATGTAATCATGCGTCAATCACGTGGGAATCACGTGGGAATCATGTGGGAATCACGTGACAATCATTTGGGAATCACCTGGGAATCACGTGTTAATCACGTGGAAATCACGTGGGAATCACGTAGGAATCACGTGGAAATCACGTGGGAATGACGTGTCAATCACGTGGGAATCACGTGGGAATCACGTGGGAATCACCTGTCAATCCCAGAGGAATCATGTGGGAATCACGTGGGAATCACGTGTCAATCACGTAGGAATCACGTGTCAATCACGTGGGAATCACGTGGGAATCATGCGCCAATCACGTGGGAATCACATGGGAATCACGTGGGAGTCACGTGGGTATCATGTGGGAATCACGTGGGAATCACGTGGGTATCACGTGACAATCACGTGGGAGTCATGTGGGAATCACGTGTCAATCATGATGGAATCACGTGGGAATCAAGATGTAATCATGCGTCAATCACGTGGGAATCACGTGGGAGTCACGTGGGAATCACATGGGAATCACGTGCTAATCACGTGGGAATCACGCTGGAATCATGTGTCAATATCGTGGGAATCATGTCGGAATCGAGTGTCAATCACGATGGAATTACCTGTGAATCACGTGGGAATCACGTGGGAATCACATGGGAATCACGTGTCAATCCCAGAGGAATCACGTGGGAATCACGTGTCAATCACGTAAGAATCACGTGTCAATCACGTGGGAATCACGTGGGAATCATGCGCCAATCACGTGGGAATCACGTGGGAGTCACGTGGGAATCATGTGGGTATCACGTGGGAATCAAGTGGGAATCACGTGGGTATCACGTGACAATCACGTGGGAGTCATGTGGCAATCACGTGTCAATCATGATGGAATCACGTGGGAATCAAGATGTAATCATGCGTCAATCACGTGGGAATCACGTGGGAGTCACGTGGGAATCACATGGGAATCACGTGCTAATCACGTGGGATTCACGCTGGAATCACGTGTCAATATCGTGGGAATCATGTGGGAATCGAGTGTCAATCACGATGGAATTACGTGTGAATCACATGTCAATCACGTAAGAATCACGTGTCAATCACGTGGGAATCACGTGGGAATCATGCGTCAATCACGTGGGAATCACATGGCAGAAACATGGGAATAACGTGGGAATCACGTTGTAATCACGTAGGAATTACGTGGGAATAACGTGTCAATCAAGAGGGAATCACGTAGGAATCACGTGTCAATCACGTGGTCATCACATGGGTATCACACGGGAATCATTTGGGAATCACGTGTCAATCACGTGGGAATTATGTGAGAATCACGTGGGAATCACGTGGGAATCACGTGTCAATCACGTGGGAATCACGTGGGAATCATGCGTCAATCACGTGGGAAACACGTGGGAATTAGGTGTCAATCACGTTGGAATCACGTGGGAATTACGTCGGAATCTCGTGCAAATCACGTGGGAATCACGTGGGAATCACGTGGGAATAACGTGGGAATCACGTGTCAATCACGTGCGAGTCACGTGGGAATTACGTGTCAATCACGTGGGAATCACGTGGGAATTACGTCGGAATCTCGTGCCAATCATGTGGGAATCTCGTGCCAATCACGTGGGAATCACGTGGGAATCTCGTGGGAATCATGTGGGAATTACGTGGGAATCACGTGTCAATCACGTGGGAAACACATGTCAATCAAGTTTGAATCACGTGGAAATCACGTGGGAATGACATTTCAATCCCTTGGGAATCACGTGGGAATAAGGTGGGAATCACAAGTCAATCATGTGGGAATCACATGGGAATCACGTGGGATTCACGTGGGAATCACGTGTCAATCACGTGTCAATCATGTGAGAATCAAGTGGGAATCACGTGGAAATCACGTGTCAATCACGTGGGAATCACGTGGGAATCACGTGTCAATCACGTTGGAATCACGTGGGAATCATATGGGAATCACGAGTCAATCACGTGGGAATCACGTGGGAATCACATGACAATTACGTGGGAATCACGTTGGAGTCACGTGGGAATCATGTGTCAATCACGTGGGAATCACGTGGGAATCACGTGTCAATCCCGTGGGAATCACGTGGGAATCACTTGGGGATCACGTGGGAATCATGTGTCAATCACGTGGGAGTCACGTGGGAATCATGCGTCAATCACGTGGGAATCACATGGGAGTCACTTGGGAATAATGTGGGAATCACGTGGTAATCACGTAGGAATCACGTGGGAATAACGTGTCAATCACGAGGGAATCACGTAGGAATCAGGTGTCAATCAGGTGGGCATCACATGGGTATCACACGGGAATCATTTGGGAATCACTTTTAAATCACGTTGGAATCACGTCGGAATCACTTTTGAATCACGTGGGAATCACGTGTCAATCACGTGTGAATCACGTGTCAATCACGTGGGAATCACGTGTCAATCACGTGGGAATCACGTGGGAATCACGTGTCAATCATGTTGGAATCACGTGGGAATCATATGGGAATCTCGAGTCAATCACGTGGGAATCACGTAGGAATCACATGTCAATTACGTGGGAATCACGTTGTTGTCACGTGGTAATCACGTGGGAATCACGTGTCTATCACGTGTCTATCACGTGGGAATCACGTGGGAGTCACGTGGGAATCACATGGGAATCACGCGCCAATCACGTGGGAATCACGCTGGAATCACGTTTCAATCATGTGGGAATCATGTGGGAATCACGTGTCAATCACGTGGGCATCACGTTGGAATGACACATCAATCACGTGGGAATCACGTGGGAATCACGAGTCAATCACGTGGGAATCACGTGGGAATCACGAGTCAATCCCGTGGGAATCACGTGGAAATAAGGTGGGAATCACGTGTCAATCACGTGGGAATCACGTGGGAATCACCTGGGAATCACGTGGGAATCATGCTTAAATCACGTGGGAATCACATGGGAGTCACGTGGGAATAACGTGGGAATCACGTGGTAATCACGTAGGAATCACCTGGGAATCACGTGTCAATCATGTGAGAATCAAGTGGGAATCACGTGGAAATCACGTGTCAATCATGTGGGAATCACGTGGGAATCACGAGTCAATCCCGTGGGAATCACGTGGGAATAAGGTGGGAATCACGTGTCTATCACGTGGGAATCACGTGGGAATCACGTGGGAATCACGTGGGAATCATGCGTAAATCACGTGGGAATCACATGGGAGTCACGTGGGAATAACGTGGGAATCACGTGGTAATCACGTAGGAATCACGTGGTAATAACGTGTCAATCACGTGGGAATCATGTGGGAATCACGTGTCAATCACGAGGGACTCACGTAGGAATCATGTGTCAATCACGTGGGCATCACATGGGTATCACAAGGGAATCATTTGGGAATCACGTGTCAATCACGTAGGAATCACGTGGGAATAACGTGTCAATCACGTGGGATTCATGTGGGAATCACGTGTCAATCACGAGGGACTCACGTAGGAATCACGTGTCAATCACGTGGGCATCACATGGGTATCACAAGGGAATCATTTGGGAATCACATGTCAATCACGTTGGAATCACGTGGGAATCACTTTTGAATCACGTGGGAATCATGTGTCAATCACGTGGGAATCACGTAGGAATCACGTGGGAATAACGTGTCAATCACGTGGGAATCATGTGGGAATCACGTGTCAATCACGAGGGACTCACGTAGGAATCACGTGTCAATCACGTGGGCATCACATGGGTATCACAAGGGAATCATTTGGGAATCACGTGTCAATCACGTTGGAATCACGTGGGAATCACTTTTGAATCACGTGGGAATCACGTGTCAATCACTTGGGAAACACGTTTCAATCCCGTGGGAATCAGGTGGCAATCATGATGGAATCACGTGGGAATCAAGTGGTAATCATGCGTCAATCACGTGGGAATCACGTGGGAAACACGTGGGAATCACGTGGGTATCACGTGACAATCACGTGGGAGTCATGTGGGAATCACGTGTCAATGATGATGGAATCACGTGGGAATCAAGATGTAATCATGCGTCAATCACGTGGGAATCACGTGGGAATCATGTGGGAATCACGTGACAATCATTTGGGAATCACCTGGGAATCACGTGTTAATCACGTGGAAATCACGTGGGAATCACGTAGGAATCACGTGGAAATCACGTGGGAATGACGTGTCAATCACGTGGGAATCACGTGGGAATCACGTGGGAATCACCTGTCAATCCCAGAGGAATCATGTGGGAATCACGTGGGAATCACGTGTCAATCACGTAGGAATCACGTGTCAATCACGTGGGAATCACGTGGGAATCATGCGCCAATCACGTGGGAATCACATGGGAATCACGTGGGAGTCACGTGGGTATCATGTGGGAATCACGTGGGAATCACGTGGGTATCACGTGACAATCACGTGGGAGTCATGTGGGAATCACGTGTCAATCATGATGGAATCACGTGGGAATCAAGATGTAATCATGCGTCAATCACGTGGGAATCACGTGGGAGTCACGTGGGAATCACATGGGAATCACGTGCTAATCACGTGGGAATCACGCTGGAATCATGTGTCAATATCGTGGGAATCATGTCGGAATCGAGTGTCAATCACGATGGAATTACCTGTGAATCACGTGGGAATCACGTGGGAATCACATGGGAATCACGTGTCAATCCCAGAGGAATCACGTGGGAATCACGTGTCAATCACGTAAGAATCACGTGTCAATCACGTGGGAATCACGTGGGAATCATGCGCCAATCACGTGGGAATCACGTGGGAGTCACGTGGGAATCATGTGGGTATCACGTGGGAATCAAGTGGGAATCACGTGGGTATCACGTGACAATCACGTGGGAGTCATGTGGCAATCACGTGTCAATCATGATGGAATCACGTGGGAATCAAGATGTAATCATGCGTCAATCACGTGGGAATCACGTGGGAGTCACGTGGGAATCACATGGGAATCACGTGCTAATCACGTGGGATTCACGCTGGAATCACGTGTCAATATCGTGGGAATCATGTGGGAATCGAGTGTCAATCACGATGGAATTACGTGTGAATCACATGTCAATCACGTAAGAATCACGTGTCAATCACGTGGGAATCACGTGGGAATCATGCGTCAATCACGTGGGAATCACATGGCAGAAACATGGGAATAACGTGGGAATCACGTTGTAATCACGTAGGAATTACGTGGGAATAACGTGTCAATCAAGAGGGAATCACGTAGGAATCACGTGTCAATCACGTGGTCATCACATGGGTATCACACGGGAATCATTTGGGAATCACGTGTCAATCACGTGGGAATTATGTGAGAATCACGTGGGAATCACGTGGGAATCACGTGTCAATCACGTGGGAATCACGTGGGAATCATGCGTCAATCACGTGGGAAACACGTGGGAATTACGTGTCAATCACGTTGGAATCACGTGGGAATTACGTCGGAATCTCGTGCAAATCACGTGGGAATCACGTGGGAATCACGTGGGAATAACGTGGGAATCACGTGTCAATCACGTGCGAGTCACGTGGGAATTACGTGTCAATCACGTGGGAATCACGTGGGAATTACGTCGGAATCTCGTGCCAATCATGTGGGAATCTCGTGCCAATCACGTGGGAATCACGTGGGAATCTCGTGGGAATCATGTGGGAATTACGTGGGAATCACGTGTCAATCACGTGGGAAACACATGTCAATCAAGTTTGAATCACGTGGAAATCACGTGGGAATGACATTTCAATCCCTTGGGAATCACGTGGGAATAAGGTGGGAATCACAAGTCAATCACGTGGGAATCACATGGGAATCACGTGGGATTCACGTGGGAATCACGTGTCAATCACGTGTCAATCATGTGAGAATCAAGTGGGAATCACGTGGAAATCACGTGTCAATCACGTGGGAATCACGTGGGAATCACGTGTCAATCACGTTGGAATCACGTGGGAATCATATGGGAATCACGAGTCAATCACGTGGGAATCACGTGGGAATCACATGACAATTACGTGGGAATCACGTTGGAGTCACGTGGGAATCATGTGTCAATCACGTGGGAATCACGTGGGAATCACGTGTCAATCCCGTGGGAATCACGTGGGAATCACTTGGGGATCACGTGGGAATCATGCGTCAATCACGTGGGAGTCACGTGGGAATCATGCGTCAATCACGTGGGAATCACATGGGAGTCACTTGGGAATAATGTGGGAATCACGTGGTAATCACGTAGGAATCACGTGGGAATAACGTGTCAATCACGAGGGAATCACGTAGGAATCAGGTGTCAATCAGGTGGGCATCACATGGGTATCACACGGGAATCATTTGGGAATCACTTTTAAATCACGTTGGAATCACGTCGGAATCACTTTTGAATCACGTGGGAATCACGTGTCAATCACGTGTGAATCACGTGTCAATCACGTGGGAATCACGTGTCAATCACGTGGGAATCACGTGTCAATCATGTTGGAATCACGTGGGAATCATATGGGAATCTCGAGTCAATCACGTGGGAATCACGTAGGAATCACATGTCAATTACGTGGGAATCACGTTGTTGTCACGTGGTAATCACGTGGGAATCACGTGTCTATCACGTGTCTATCACGTGGGAATCACGTGGGAGTCACGTGGGAATCACATGGGAATCACGCGCCAATCACGTGGGAATCACGCTGGAATCACGTTTCAATCATGTGGGAATCATGTGGGAATCACGTGTCAATCACGTGGGCATCACGTTGGAATGACACATCAATCACGTGGGAATCACGTGGGAATCACGAGTCAATCACGTGGGAATCACGTGGGAATCACGAGTCAATCCCGTGGGAATCACGTGGAAATAAGGTGGGAATCACGTGTCAATCACGTGGGAATCACGTGGGAATCACCTGGGAATCACGTGGGAATCATGCTTAAATCACGTGGGAATCACATGGGAGTCACGTGGGAATAACGTGGGAATCACGTGGTAATCACGTAGGAATCACCTGGGAATCACGTGTCAATCATGTGAGAATCAAGTGGGAATCACGTGGAAATCACGTGTCAATCATGTGGGAATCACGTGGGAATCACGAGTCAATCCCGTGGGAATCACGTGGGAATAAGGTGGGAATCACGTGTCTATCACGTGGGAATCACGTGGGAATCACGTGGGAATCACGTGGGAATCATGCGTAAATCACGTGGGAATCACATGGGAGTCACGTGGGAATAACGTGGGAATCACGTGGTAATCACGTAGGAATCACGTGGTAATAACGTGTCAATCACGTGGGAATCATGTGGGAATCACGTGTCAATCACGAGGGACTCACGTAGGAATCATGTGTCAATCACGTGGGCATCACATGGGTATCACAAGGGAATCATTTGGGAATCACGTGTCAATCACGTAGGAATCACGTGGGAATAACGTGTCAATCACGTGGGATTCATGTGGGAATCACGTGTCAATCACGAGGGACTCACGTAGGAATCACGTGTCAATCACGTGGGCATCACATGGGTATCACAAGGGAATCATTTGGGAATCACATGTCAATCACGTTGGAATCACGTGGGAATCACTTTTGAATCACGTGGGAATCATGTGTCAATCACGTGGGAATCACGTAGGAATCACGTGGGAATAACGTGTCAATCACGTGGGAATCATGTGGGAATCACGTGTCAATCACGAGGGACTCACGTAGGAATCACGTGTCAATCACGTGGGCATCACATGGGTATCACAAGGGAATCATTTGGGAATCACGTGTCAATCACGTTGGAATCACGTGGGAATCACTTTTGAATCACGTGGGAATCACGTGTCAATCACTTGGGAAACACGTTTCAATCCCGTGGGAATCAGGTGGCAATCATGATGGAATCACGTGGGAATCAAGTGGTAATCATGCGTCAATCACGTGGGAATCACGTGGGAAACACGTGGGAATCACGTGGGTATCACGTGACAATCACGTGGGAGTCATGTGGGAATCACGTGTCAATGATGATGGAATCACGTGGGAATCAAGATGTAATCATGCGTCAATCACGTGGGAATCACGTGGGAATCATGTGGGAATCACGTGACAATCATTTGGGAATCACCTGGGAATCACGTGTTAATCACGTGGAAATCACGTGGGAATCACGTAGGAATCACGTGGAAATCACGTGGGAATGACGTGTCAATCACGTGGGAATCACGTGGGAATCACGTGGGAATCACCTGTCAATCCCAGAGGAATCATGTGGGAATCACGTGGGAATCACGTGTCAATCACGTAGGAATCACGTGTCAATCACGTGGGAATCACGTGGGAATCATGCGCCAATCACGTGGGAATCACATGGGAATCACGTGGGAGTCACGTGGGTATCATGTGGGAATCACGTGGGAATCACGTGGGTATCACGTGACAATCACGTGGGAGTCATGTGGGAATCACGTGTCAATCATGATGGAATCACGTGGGAATCAAGATGTAATCATGCGTCAATCACGTGGGAATCACGTGGGAGTCACGTGGGAATCACATGGGAATCACGTGCTAATCACGTGGGAATCACGCTGGAATCATGTGTCAATATCGTGGGAATCATGTCGGAATCGAGTGTCAATCACGATGGAATTACCTGTGAATCACGTGGGAATCACGTGGGAATCACATGGGAATCACGTGTCAATCCCAGAGGAATCACGTGGGAATCACGTGTCAATCACGTAAGAATCACGTGTCAATCACGTGGGAATCACGTGGGAATCATGCGCCAATCACGTGGGAATCACGTGGGAGTCACGTGGGAATCATGTGGGTATCACGTGGGAATCAAGTGGGAATCACGTGGGTATCACGTGACAATCACGTGGGAGTCATGTGGCAATCACGTGTCAATCATGATGGAATCACGTGGGAATCAAGATGTAATCATGCGTCAATCACGTGGGAATCACGTGGGAGTCACGTGGGAATCACATGGGAATCACGTGCTAATCACGTGGGATTCACGCTGGAATCACGTGTCAATATCGTGGGAATCATGTGGGAATCGAGTGTCAATCACGATGGAATTACGTGTGAATCACATGTCAATCACGTAAGAATCACGTGTCAATCACGTGGGAATCACGTGGGAATCATGCGTCAATCACGTGGGAATCACATGGCAGAAACATGGGAATAACGTGGGAATCACGTTGTAATCACGTAGGAATTACGTGGGAATAACGTGTCAATCAAGAGGGAATCACGTAGGAATCACGTGTCAATCACGTGGTCATCACATGGGTATCACACGGGAATCATTTGGGAATCACGTGTCAATCACGTGGGAATTATGTGAGAATCACGTGGGAATCACGTGGGAATCACGTGTCAATCACGTGGGAATCACGTGGGAATCATGCGTCAATCACGTGGGAAACACGTGGGAATTACGTGTCAATCACGTTGGAATCACGTGGGAATTACGTCGGAATCTCGTGCAAATCACGTGGGAATCACGTGGGAATCACGTGGGAATAACGTGGGAATCACGTGTCAATCACGTGCGAGTCACGTGGGAATTACGTGTCAATCACGTGGGAATCACGTGGGAATTACGTCGGAATCTCGTGCCAATCATGTGGGAATCTCGTGCCAATCACGTGGGAATCACGTGGGAATCTCGTGGGAATCATGTGGGAATTACGTGGGAATCACGTGTCAATCACGTGGGAAACACATGTCAATCAAGTTTGAATCACGTGGAAATCACGTGGGAATGACATTTCAATCCCTTGGGAATCACGTGGGAATAAGGTGGGAATCACAAGTCAATCACGTGGGAATCACATGGGAATCACGTGGGATTCACGTGGGAATCACGTGTCAATCACGTGTCAATCATGTTGCAATCCCGTGGGAATATCGTGGAAATCACTTGGGAATCACGTGGGAATCATGCGTCAATCACGTGGGAATCACATGGGAGTCTTGTGGGAATAACGTGGGAATCACGTGGTAATCACATAGGAATCACGTGGGAATAACTTGTTAATGACGTGGGAATCACATGGGAATCACGTGGGAATGACGTGTCAATCACGTAGGAATCACGTGGGAATCACGTGTCAATCACGTGGGAATCACGTGTCAATCGCGTGGGAATCACGTGTCAATCACGTGGGAATCACTTGGGAATAACGTTGGAATCATATGTCAATCACTTGGGAATAACGTGGGAATCACGTGATAATCACGTGGGAATCATGTGTCAATCACGTGGGAATTACGTGAGAATCACGTGGGAATCACGTGGGAATCACGTGTCAATCACGTGGGAATCACGTGGGAATCATGCGTCAATCACCTGGGAATCATGTGGGAGTCACGTGGGAATCACGTGGGAATCAAGTGGGAATCACGTGGGTATATCGTGTCAATCACGTGGGAGTCATGTGGGAGTCACGTGTCAATCACGATGGAATCACGTGGTAATCAAGTGGTGATCATGCGTTTATCACGTGGGAATCACGTGTCAATCACGAGGGAATCACATGGGAATCACGTGTTAATCACGTGGGATTCACTTGGGAATCACGTGTCAATCACGTGGGAATATCGTAGGAATCACATTTAATCACGTGGAAATCACATGGGAATCTCGTGTCAATCAAGTTGGAATCACGTGGGAATGACGTGGGAATCACGTGTCAATCACTTAGGAATCACGTGTAAATCATGTGGGAATCACGTGTGAATCACGTGTCAATCACGTGGGAATCACGTGGGAATCATGCGCCAATCACATGGGAATCACGTGGGAGTCACGTGAGATTCACGTGGGAATCACGTGGGAATCACGTGGGGATCACGTGACAATCACGTGGGAGTCATGTGGGAATCACGTGTCAATCATGATGGAATCACGTGGGAATCAAGTGGTAATCATGCGCCAACCACGTGGGAATCACGTGGGAGTCACGTTGGAATCACGTGTCAATATCGTGGGAATCATGTGGGAATCGAGTGTCAATCACGATGGAATTACATGTGAATCACGTGGGAATCACGTGTCAATCACGTGGGATTCACGTGGGAATCATGGGTCAATCTCGTGTCAATCATGTGAGAATCAAGTGGGAATCACGTGGAAATCACGTGTCAATCACGTGGGAATCACATGGGCATCATGTGTCAATCACGTTGGAATCACATGGTAATCATATGGGAATCACGTGTCAATCACGTGGGAATCACGTGGGAATCACATGTCAATTACGTGGGAATCACGTTAGAGTCATGTGGGAATCACTTGGGAGTCACGTGTCAATCACGTGGGAATCACGTGGGAATCACGTGTCAATCCCGTATGAATCACGTGTGAATCAGGTGGGAATCACGTGGGAATCACGTGGGAATCATGCGTCAATCACGTTGGAATCACATGGGAGTCACGTGGGAATAACGTGGGAATAACGTGTCAATCACGTGGGAATCATGTGGGAATCACGTGTCAATCACGAGGGAATCACATAGTAATCACGTGTCAATCACGTGGGCATCACATGGGTATCACACGGGAATCATTGGGGAATCACCTATAAATCACGTTGTAATCACGTGGGAATCACTTTTGAATCACGTGGGAATGTCGTGTCAATCAGGTGGGAATCACGTTTCAATCCCTTGGAATCAGTTGGGAATCACGTGGGAATCACGTGGGAATCACGTGGGAATCACGTGGGAATCACGTTTCAATCGCGTGGGAATCACGTGTCAATCATGTGGGAATCACTTAGGTATCACGTGGGAATCGCGTGTCAATCACGTGGGAATCACGTGGGAATCTCGTGGGAATCACGTGTCAATCACGATGGAATCACGTGGGAATAAAGTGGCAATCATGCGTCAATCACGTGGGAATCACGTGGGAGTCACGTGGGAATCACATGGGAATCACGTGGTAATCACGTGGGAATCAGGTTGGAATCACATGTCAGTAACGTGGGAATCATGTGGGAATCACGTGTCAATCATGATGGAATTACGTGTGAATCACGTGGGAATCACGTGACAATCATTTGGGAATCACCTGGGAATCACGTGTTAATCACGTGGGAATCACGTTGGAATCATATGTCAATCACTTGGGAATAACGTGGGAATCACGTGATAATCACGTGGGAATCACGTGTCAATCACGTGGGAATCACATGGGAGTCACGTGGGAATAACGTGGGAATCACGTGGTAATCACATAGGAATCACGTGGGAATAACGTGTTAATCACGTGGGAATCACGTGTCAATCACGTAGGAATCACGTGGGAATCACGTGTCAATCACGTGGGAATTACGTGTCAATCACGTGGGAATCACGTGTCAATCACGTGGGAATCACATGGGAGTCACGTGGGAATCACGTGGGAATGACGTGTCAATCACGTAGGAATCACGTGGGAATCACGTGTCAATCACGTGGGAATCACGTGTCAATCACGTGGGAATCACTTGGGAATAACGTGGGAATCACGTGATAATCACGTGGGAATCACGTGTCAATCACGTGGGAATTACGTGAGAATCACGTGGGAATCACGTGTCAATCACGTGGGAATCACGTGGGAATCATGCGTCAATCACGTGGGAATCATGTGGGAGTCACGTGGGAATCACGTGGGAATCAAGTGGGAATCACGTGGGTATATCGTGTCAATCACGTGGGAATCACTTGGGAATCATTCGTCAATCACGTGGGAATCACGTGAGAATCACGTGGGAATCACGTGGGAATCACGTGGAAATCACGTGGGAATCACGTGTCAGTCACGTGGGAATCACGTGGGAATTACGTGTCAATCACGTGGGAATCACGTGGGAATTACGTCGGAATCTCGTGCCAATCACGTGGGAATCTGGTGCCAATCACGTGGGAATCACGTGGGAATAACGTGGGAATCTCGTGGGAATCACGAGGGAATTACGAGGGAATCACGTGTCAATCACGTGGGAATCACATGTCAATCAAGTTTGAATCACGTGGCAATCACGTGGGAATGACATTTCAATCCCTTGGGAATCACGTGGGAATAAGGTGGGAATCACGTGTCAATCACGTGGGAATCACATGGGAATCACGTGGGATTCACGTGGGAATCACGTGTCAATCACGTGTCAGTCATGTGAGAATCAAGTGGGAATCACGTGGACATCACGTGTCAATCACGTGGGAATCACGTGGGAATCATGATTCAATCCCGTGGGAATCACGTGGGAATAAGGTGGGAATCACGTGTCAATCACGTGGGAATCACGTAGGAATCACTTGGGAATCACGTGGGAATCATGCATCAATCACGTGGGAATCACATGGGAGTCACGTGGGTATAATGTGGGAATCACGTGGTAATCAAGTAGGAATCACGTGTGAATAACGTGTCAATCACGTGGGAATCATTTGGGAATCACGTGTCAATCACGAGGGAATCACGTAGGAATCAAGTGTCAATCACGTGGGCATCACATTGGTATCACACGGGAATCATTTGGGAATCACGTGTCAATCACGTTGGAATCACGTGGGAATCACTTTTGAATCACGGGGGAATCACGTGTCAATCACGAGGGAATCACTTGGGAATCACGTTGGAATCATGTGTCAATCACTTGGGAATAACGTTGGAATCACGTGGGAAGCACGAGGGAATCACGTATCAATCTCTTGGCAATCACATGGGAATCACGTGATAATCACGTGGGAATCACGTGTCAATCACGTGGGAATTACGTGAGAATCACGTGGGAATCACGTGTCAATCACGTGGGAATCATGTGGAAATCATTCGTCAATCACGTGTGAAACACGTGGGAATTACGTGTCAATCACGTGGGAATCACGTGGGAATTTCGTCGGAATCTCGTGCCAATCACGTGGGAATCACGTGGGAATCACGTGTCAATCACGTGGGAGTCACATGGGAATTACGTGTCAATCACGGGGGAATCACGTGGGAATTACGTCGGAATCTCGTGCCAATCATGTGGGAATCTCGTGCCAATCACGTGGGAATCACGTGGGAATCACGTGGGAATCTCGTGGGAATCACGTGGGAATTACGTGGGAATCACGTGTCAGTCACGTGGGAAACATGTGTCAATCAAGTTTGAATTACGTGGCAATCATGTGGGAATGACATTTCAATCCCTTGGGAATCACGTGGGAATAAGGTGGGAATCACGTGTCAATCACGTGGGAATCACATGGGAATCACGTGGGATTCACGTGGGAATCACGTGTCAATCACGTGTCAATCATGTGAGAATCAAGTGGGAATCACGTGGAAATCACGTTGGAATCACGTGGGAATCATATGGGAATCACGAGTCAATCACGTGGGAATCACGTGGGAATCACATGACAATTACGTGGGAATCACGTTGGAGTCACGTGGGAATCATGTGTCAATCATGTGGGAATCACGTGGGAATCACGTGTCAATCCCGTGGGAATCACGTGGGAATCACTTGGGAATCACGTGGGAATCACGTGGTAATCACGTAGGAATCACGTGGGAATAACGTGTCATTCACGAGGGAATCACGTAGGAATCACATGTCAGTCAGGTGGGCATCACATGGGTATCACACGGGAATCATTTGGGAATCACTTGTAAATCACGTTGGAATCACGTCGGAATCACTTTTGAATCACGTGGGAATCACGTTTCAATCACGTGTGAATCACGTGTCAATCACGTGGGAATCACGTGTCAATCACGTGGGAATCTCGTGGGAATCACGTGTCAATCATGTTGGAATCACGAGGGAATCATATGGGAATCACGAGTCAATCACGTGGGAATCACGTAGGAATCACATGTCAATTACGTGGGAATCACGTTGTTGTCACGTGGGAATCACGTGGGAATCACGTGTCTATCACGTGGGAGTCACGTGGGAATCACATGTGAATCACGCGCCAATCACGTGGGAATCACGCTGGAATCACGGTTCAATCACGTGGGAATCATGTGGGAATCACGTGTCAATCACGTTGGCATCACGTGGACAACACGTGGGAATCATTTGGGAATCACGTGGGAATCATGTGGGAATCACGTGGGAATCACGTGTCAATCAGGTGTCAGTCATGTGAGAATCAAGTGGGAATCACGTGGACATCACGTGTCAATCACGTGGGAATCACGTGGGAATCATGAGTCAATCCCGTGGGAATCACGTGGGAATAAGTTGGGAATCACGTGTCAATCACGTGGGAATCACGTAGGAATCACTTGGGAATCACGTGGGAATTATGCATCAATCACGTGGGAATCACATGGGAGTCACGTGGGAATAATGTGGGAATCACGTGGTAATCAAGTAGGAATCACGTGGGAATAACGTGTCAATCACGTGGGAATCATGTGGGAATCACGTGTCAATCACGAGGGAATCACGTAGGAATCACGTGTCAATCACGTGGGCATCACATGGGTATCACACGGGAATCATTTGGGAATCACGTGTCAATCACGTTGGAATCACGTGGGAATCATTTTTGAATCACGTGGGAATCACGTGTCAATCACGAGGGAATCACTTGGGAATCACGTTGGAATCATGTGTCAATCACTTGGGAATAACGTGGGAATCACGTGGGAAGCACGTGGGAATCACGTGTCAATCTCTTGGGAATCATATGGGAATCACGTGACAATCACGTGGGAATCACGTGTCAATCACGTGGGAATCACGTGGGAATCACGTGACAATCACGTGGGAATCATGTGTCAATCACGTGGGAATCACGTGGGAATCACGTGTCAATCATGTGGGAATCACGTGGGAATCACGTGGGAATTACGTGGGAATCACGTGTCAATCACGTGGGAATCACGTGGGAATCACGTGACAATCATTTGGGAATTACGTGGGAATCAGGTGTCAATCACGTGGGAATCACGTGGGAATCACGTGCGAATCACGTGGGAATCCCGTGTCAATCACGTGGGAATCACGTGGGAATCACGTGGGAATCCCGTGGAAATCACGTGGGAATCAATTGTCAATCACGAGGGAATCACGTGGGAATCCCGAGCGAATCACGTGGGAATCACGTGGGAATCACGTGTCATTCACGTGGGAATCACGTGGGAATCACGAATCAATCACGAGGGAGTCACGTGGGAATCCCGAGTCAATCACGTGGGAATCACGTGGGAATCACTTTTGAATCACGTGGGAATCACGTGTCAATCACGTGGGAAACACGTTTCAATCCCGTGGGAATCAGATGGGAATCACGATGGAATCATTGGGAATCACGTGGGAATCAGGTTGGAATCACGTGTCAATAACGTGGGAATCATGTGGGAATCACGTGTCAATCACGATGGAATTACATGTGAATCATGTGTGAATCACGTGTGAATCACGTGGGAATCACGTAACAATCATTTGGGAATCACCTGGGAATCACGTGTTAATCACGTGGGAATCACGTGGGAATGACGTGTCAATCACGTAGGAATCACGTGTCAATCACGTGGGAATCACGTGTCAATCACGTGGGAATCACGTGTCAATCACGTGGGAATCACTTGGGAATCACGTTGGAATCATGTGTCAATCACTTGGGAATAATGTGGGAATCACGTGATAATCACGTGGGAATCACGTGTCAATCACGTGGGAATTACGTGAGAATCACGTGGGAATCACGTGGGAATCACGTGTCAATCACGTGGGAATCACGTGGGAATCATGCGTCAATCACGTGGGAATCATGTGGGAGTCACGTGGGAATCACGTGGGAATCAATTCGGAATCACGTGGGTATATCGTGTCAATCAAGTGGGAGTCATGTGTGAGTCACGTGTCAATCACGATGGAATCACGTGGTAATCACGTGGGAATCACGTGGGAATCACGTGGGAATCACGTGGGAATCACATGGGAATGACGTGTCAATCACGTGGGAATCATGTGGGAATCACGTGGGAATCACGTGTCAATCACGTGGGAATCACGTGGGAATAACGTGTCAATCACGTGGGAATCACGTGGGAATAACGTGGGAATCACGTGTCAATCATCTAGGAATCACGTGTCAATCACGTGGAAATCACGTGGGAATCACGTGGGAATCACGTGTCAATCACGTGGGAATCACGTGGGAATCACGTGTGAATCACGTGTCAATCACGTGTCAATCACGTGGGAATCACGTGTGGATCACGTAACAATCATTTGGGAATCACGTGGGAATCACGTGTCAATCACGTGGGAATCACGTGGGAATCACGTGTCAATCACGTGGGAGTCATGTGGATTTCATGTGAGAATCCCTTGGAAATCACGGGGGAATCACGTGTCAATCATGAGGGAATCACTTGGGAATCACGTGTCAATCACGGGGGAATCACGTGTCAATCATGAGGGAATCACGTGGGAATCACGTGTCAATCACGTGGGAATCACGTGTCAATCACGTGGGAATCACGTGGGAATCAAATGGGAATCCCGTGGGAATCATGTTTCAATCACGTGGGAATCACGTGGGACTCACCTTTCAATCACCTGGGAATCACCTGGGATTCACGTGTCAATCACGTGGGAATCTCGTGGGAATCACGTGTCAATCACGTGGGAATCACGACGGAGTCACATGGGAATCACGTGGGAATCAGTTGGAAATCACGTGGGAATCACGTGGGAATCACATGGGAATCACGTGTCAATCACGTGGGAATCACGTGTCATTCACGTGGGAATCACGTGGGAATCACGTGTCAATCACGTGGGAATCACGTGGGAATCACGTGTCAATCACGTGGGAATCACCTGTCAATCACGTGGGAATCACGTGGGAATCACGTGTGAATCACGTTTCATTCACGTGGGAATCACGTGGGTATCACGTGTCAATCACGTGGGAGTCACGGGGGAATCACGTGATAATCACGTGGGAATCACGTGTCAGTCATGTCTCAATCACGTAAGAATCTCGTGGGAGTCAGGTGGGAATCACTTGTCAATCACGTGGGATTCACGTGGGAATCACATGGGAATCAAGAGAGAATCACGTGGCAATCACGTGGGAATCACGAGACAATCACGTGACAATCACGTGGGAATCACGTGGGAATCACATGGGAATCACGAGAGAATCACATGGGAATCACGTGGGAATCACATGACAATCACGTGGGAATCATGTGGGAATCACGTGACAATCACGAGTGAATCACGTGGGAATCACGTGTCAATCATGTGGGAATCACGAGGGAATCACGTGTCAATCACTGGGAATCACGTGGGAATCACATGGGAATCACGTGGGAATCATGTTTCAATCACGTGGGAATCACATGGGACTCACGTGTCAATTACCTGGGAATCACTTTGGATTCACGTGTAAATCACGAGGGAATGACGTGTGAATCACGTGTCAATCACGTGGGAAACACGACGGAGTCACATGGGAATCACGTGGGAATCACTTGGAAATCACGTGGGAATCATGTGTCAATCACGTGTGAATTACATGGGAATCACGTGTCAATCACGTGGGAATCGCTTGGGAATCACGTGGAAATCACCTGTCAATCACGTGGGAATCACGTGGGAATCACGTGTCAATCACGTGGGAATCACCTGTCAGTCTCGTGGGAATCACGTGGGAATCACGTGGGAATCACGTGTCAATCGCGTGGGAATCACGTGGGAATCAGTTGGGAATCACATGTCAATCACGTGGGAATCACGTGGGAATCACTTGAGAATCACGTGGGAATCACGTGTCAATCATGTGTGAATCACTTGGGAATCACGTGTGTATCACTTGTCATTCACGAGGGAATCACATTGGAATCACGTGGGAATCACGTGGGAATCAGGTGTCATTCACGTGGGAATCACGTGGTAATCACTTGGGAATCACGTGGGAATCACGTGTCAGTCACGTGGGAATCACATGGTAATCACGTTTGAATCACGTGTCAATCACGTGGGAATCACTTGGGAATCACGTTTGTATCAAGTCTCCATCACGTGGGAATCTCTTGGGAATCACCTGTCAATCACGTGGGATTCACGTGGGTATCACATGGGAATCACGTGTCAATCACTTGGGAATAACGTGGGAATCACGTGGGAAGCACGTGGGAATCACGTGTCAATCTCTTGGGAATCATATGGGAATCACGTGACAATCACGTGGGAATCATGTGTCAATCACGTGGGAATCACGTGGGAATCACCTGTCAATCACGTGGGAGTCACGTGGATTTCACGTGGGAATCCCTTGGAAATCACGGGGGAATCACGTGTCAATCATGAGGGAATCACGTGGGAATCACGTGTCAATCACGTGGGAACCACGTGTCAATCACGTGGGAATCACGTGTAAATCACGTGGGAATCACGTGTCAATCACGTGTCAATCACGTGGTAATCACGGGGGAATCACGTGGGAATCACGTGGGATCACGTGGGAATCACGTGACAATCATTTGTGAATCACGTGGTAATCACGTGTAAATCACGTGAGAATCACGTTGGAATCACAAGGAAATCACATGTCAATCACGTGGGAATCACGTGTCAATCACGATGGAATCACTTGGGAATCACGTGTCAATCACGGGGGAATCACGTGGTAATCACGTGTAAATCACGTGGGAATCACGTGGGAATCACAAGGAAATCACCTGTCAATCACAAGGAAATCACGTGTCAATCATGTGGGAATCACGTGGGAATCACGTGTCAATCACGTGGGAATCACGTGGGAATCACGTCGTAATCTCGTGCCAATCACGTGGGAATCACGTGGGAATCACGTGGGAATCACGTGGGAATCACGTGTAAATCACGTGGGAGTCACGTGGATTTCATGTGGGAATCCCTTGGAAATCACGGGGGAATCACGTGTCAATCATGAGGGAATCACGTGGGAATCACGTGTCAATCACGTGGGAATCACGTGTCAATCACGTGGGAATCACGTGGGAATAACGTGGGAATCACGTGTCAATCATCTAGGAATCACGTGTCAATCACGTGGGAATCACGTGGGAATCACGTGGGAATCACGTGTCAATCATCTAGGAATCACGTGTCAATCACGTGGGAATCACGTGGGAATCACGTGTCAATCACGTGGGAATCACGTGGGAATCACGTGGGAATCACGTGTGGATCACGTGACAATCATTTGGGAATCACGTGGGAATCACGTGTCAATCACGTGGGAATCACGTGGGAATCACGTGTCAATCACGTGGGAGTCACGTGGATTTCATGTGGGAATCCCTTGGAAATCACGGGGGAATCACGTGTCAATCACGAGGAAATCACTTGGGAATCACGTTGGAATCATGTGTCAATCACTTGGGAATAATGTGTCAATCACGTGGGAAGCACGTGGGAATCACGTGTCAATCTCTTGGGAATCATATGGGAATCACGTGACAATCACTTGGGAATCATGTGTCAATCACGTGGGAATCACGTGGGAATCACGTGTCAATCACGTGGGAGTCACGTGGATTTCACGTGGGAATCCCTTGGAAATCACGGGGAAATCACGTGTCAATCATGAGGGAATCACGTGGGAATCACGTGTCAATCACGTGGGAACCACGTGTCAATCACGTGGAAATCACGTGTAAATCACGTGGGAATCACGTGTCAATCATGTGTCAATCACGTGGTAATCACGGGGGAATCACGTGGGAATCACGTGGGATCACGTGGGAATCACGTGACAATCATTTGTGAATCACGTGGTAATCACGTGTAAATCACGTGAGAATCACGTTGGAATCACAAGGAAATCACATGTCAATCACGTGGGAATCACGTGTCAATCACGATGGAATCACTTGGGAATCACGTGTCAATCACGGGGGAATCACGTGGTAATCACGTGTAAATCACGTGGGAATCACGTGGGAATCACAAGGAAATCACGTGTCAATCACAAGGAAATCACGTGTCAATCACGTGGGAGTCACGTGGATTTCATGTGGGAATCCCTTGGAAATCACGGGGGAATCACGTGTCAATCATGAGGGAATCACGTGGGAATCACGGGTCAATCACGTGGGAATCACGTGTCAATCACGTGGGAATCACGTGGGAATAACGTGGGAATCACGTGTCAATCATCTAGGAATCACGTGTCAATCACGTGGGAATCACGTGGGAATCACGTGGGAATCACGTGTCAATCATCTAGGAATTACGTGTCAATCACGTGGGAATCACGTGGGAATCACGTGTCAATCACGTGGGAATCACGTGGGAATCACGTGGGAATCACGTGTGGATCACGTGACAATCATTTGGGAATCACGTGGGAATCACGTGTCAATCACGTGGGAATCACGTGGGAATCACGTGTCAATCACGTGGGAGTCACGTGGATTTCATGTGGGAATCCCGTGGAAATCACGGGGGAATCACGTGTCCATCATGAGGGAATCACATGGGAATCACGTGTCAATCACGTGGGAATCACGTGGGAATCAAATGGGAATCCCGTGGGAATCATGTTTCAATCACGTGGGAATCACGTGGGACTCACCTGTCAATCACCTGGGAATCACCTGGGATTCACGTGTCAATCACGTGGGAATCTCGTGGGAATCACGTGTCAATCACGTGGGAATCACGACGGAGTCACATGGGAATCACGTGGGAATCACTTGGAAATCACGTGGGAATCACGTGGGAATCACATGGGAATCACGTGTCAATCACGTGGGAATCACGTGGGAATCACGTGTCAATCACGTGGGAATCACGTGGGAATCACGTGGGAATCAGGTGTGGATCACGTGACAATCATTTGGGAATCACGTGGGAATCACGTGTCAATCACGTGGGAATGACGTGTGAATCACGTGTCAATCACGTGGGAAACACGACGGAGTCACATGGGAATCACGTGGGAATTACTTGGAAATCACGTGGGAATCATGTGTCAATCACGTGTGAATTACATGGGAATCAGGTGTCAATCACGTGGGAATCGCTTGGGAATCACGTGGAAATCACCTGTCAATCACGTGGGAATCACGTGGGAATCACATGGAATCACGTGTCAATCACGTGGGAATCACGTGTCATTCACGTGGTAATCACGTGGTAATCATGTGTCAATCACGTGGGAATCACGTGGGAATCACGTGTCAATCACGTGGGAATCACCTGTCAGTCTCGTGGGAATCACGTGGGAATCACGTGGGAATCACGTGTCAATCGCGTGGGAATCACGTGGGAATCAGTTGGGAATCACCTGTCAATCACGTGGGAATCACGTGGGAATCACGTGTGAATCACGTTTCATTCACGTGGGAATCACGTGGGTATCACGTGTCAATCACGTGGGAGTCACGGGGGAATCACGTGATAATCACGTGGGAATCACGTGTCAGTCATGTCTCAATCACGTAAGAATCTCGTGGGAGTCAGGTGGGAATCACTTGTCAATCACGTGGGATTCACGTGGGAATCACATGGGAATCAAGAGAGAATCACGTGGCAATCACGTGGGAATCACGAGACAATCACGTGACAATCACGTGGGAATCACGTGGGAATCACATGGGAATCACGAGAGAATCACATGGGAATCACGTGGGAATCACATGACAATCACGTGGGAATCATGTGGGAATCACGTGACAATCACGAGTGAATCACGTGGGAATCACGTGTCAATCATGTGGGAATCACGAGGGAATCACGTGTCAATCACTGGGAATCACGTGGGAATCACATGGGAATCACGTGGGAATCATGTTTCAATCACGTGGGAATCACATGGGACTCACGTGTCAATTACCTGGGAATCACTTTGGATTCACGTGTAAATCACGAGGGAATGACGTGTGAATCACGTGTCAATCACGTGGGAAACACGACGGAGTCACATGGGAATCACGTGGGAATCACTTGGAAATCACGTGGGAATCATGTGTCAATCACGTGTGAATTACATGGGAATCACGTGTCAATCACGTGGGAATCGCTTGGGAATCACGTGGAAATCACCTGTCAATCACGTGGGAATCACGTGGGAATCACGTGTCAATCACGTGGGAATCACCTGTCAGTCTCGTGGGAATCACGTGGGAATCACGTGGGAATCACGTGTCAATCGCGTGGGAATCACGTGGGAATCAGTTGGGAATCACATGTCAATCACGTGGGAATCACGTGGGAATCACTTGAGAATCACGTGGGAATCACGTGTCAATCATGTGTGAATCACTTGGGAATCACGTGTGTATCACTTGTCATTCACGAGGGAATCACATTGGAATCACGTGGGAATCACGTGGGAATCAGGTGTCATTCACGTGGGAATCACGTGGTAATCACTTGGGAATCACGTGGGAATCACGTGTCAGTCACGTGGGAATCACATGGTAATCACGTTTGAATCACGTGTCAATCACGTGGGAATCACTTGGGAATCACGTTTGTATCAAGTCTCCATCACGTGGGAATCTCTTGGGAATCACCTGTCAATCACGTGGGATTCACGTGGGTATCACATGGGAATCACGTGTCAATCACTTGGGAATAACGTGGGAATCACGTGGGAAGCACGTGGGAATCACGTGTCAATCTCTTGGGAATCATATGGGAATCACGTGACAATCACGTGGGAATCATGTGTCAATCACGTGGGAATCACGTGGGAATCACCTGTCAATCACGTGGGAGTCACGTGGATTTCACGTGGGAATCCCTTGGAAATCACGGGGGAATCACGTGTCAATCATGAGGGAATCACGTGGGAATCACGTGTCAATCACGTGGGAACCACGTGTCAATCACGTGGGAATCACGTGTAAATCACGTGGGAATCACGTGTCAATCACGTGTCAATCACGTGGTAATCACGGGGGAATCACGTGGGAATCACGTGGGATCACGTGGGAATCACGTGACAATCATTTGTGAATCACGTGGTAATCACGTGTAAATCACGTGAGAATCACGTTGGAATCACAAGGAAATCACATGTCAATCACGTGGGAATCACGTGTCAATCACGATGGAATCACTTGGGAATCACGTGTCAATCACGGGGGAATCACGTGGTAATCACGTGTAAATCACGTGGGAATCACGTGGGAATCACAAGGAAATCACCTGTCAATCACAAGGAAATCACGTGTCAATCATGTGGGAATCACGTGGGAATCACGTGTCAATCACGTGGGAATCACGTGGGAATCACGTCGTAATCTCGTGCCAATCACGTGGGAATCACGTGGGAATCACGTGGGAATCACGTGGGAATCACGTGTAAATCACGTGGGAGTCACGTGGATTTCATGTGGGAATCCCTTGGAAATCACGGGGGAATCACGTGTCAATCATGAGGGAATCACGTGGGAATCACGTGTCAATCACGTGGGAATCACGTGTCAATCACGTGGGAATCACGTGGGAATAACGTGGGAATCACGTGTCAATCATCTAGGAATCACGTGTCAATCACGTGGGAATCACGTGGGAATCACGTGGGAATCACGTGTCAATCATCTAGGAATCACGTGTCAATCACGTGGGAATCACGTGGGAATCACGTGTCAATCACGTGGGAATCACGTGGGAATCACGTGGGAATCACGTGTGGATCACGTGACAATCATTTGGGAATCACGTGGGAATCACGTGTCAATCACGTGGGAATCACGTGGGAATCACGTGTCAATCACGTGGGAGTCACGTGGATTTCATGTGGGAATCCCTTGGAAATCACGGGGGAATCACGTGTCAATCACGAGGAAATCACTTGGGAATCACGTTGGAATCATGTGTCAATCACTTGGGAATAATGTGTCAATCACGTGGGAAGCACGTGGGAATCACGTGTCAATCTCTTGGGAATCATATGGGAATCACGTGACAATCACTTGGGAATCATGTGTCAATCACGTGGGAATCACGTGGGAATCACGTGTCAATCACGTGGGAGTCACGTGGATTTCACGTGGGAATCCCTTGGAAATCACGGGGAAATCACGTGTCAATCATGAGGGAATCACGTGGGAATCACGTGTCAATCACGTGGGAACCACGTGTCAATCACGTGGAAATCACGTGTAAATCACGTGGGAATCACGTGTCAATCATGTGTCAATCACGTGGTAATCACGGGGGAATCACGTGGGAATCACGTGGGATCACGTGGGAATCACGTGACAATCATTTGTGAATCACGTGGTAATCACGTGTAAATCACGTGAGAATCACGTTGGAATCACAAGGAAATCACATGTCAATCACGTGGGAATCACGTGTCAATCACGATGGAATCACTTGGGAATCACGTGTCAATCACGGGGGAATCACGTGGTAATCACGTGTAAATCACGTGGGAATCACGTGGGAATCACAAGGAAATCACGTGTCAATCACAAGGAAATCACGTGTCAATCACGTGGGAGTCACGTGGATTTCATGTGGGAATCCCTTGGAAATCACGGGGGAATCACGTGTCAATCATGAGGGAATCACGTGGGAATCACGGGTCAATCACGTGGGAATCACGTGTCAATCACGTGGGAATCACGTGGGAATAACGTGGGAATCACGTGTCAATCATCTAGGAATCACGTGTCAATCACGTGGGAATCACGTGGGAATCACGTGGGAATCACGTGTCAATCATCTAGGAATTACGTGTCAATCACGTGGGAATCACGTGGGAATCACGTGTCAATCACGTGGGAATCACGTGGGAATCACGTGGGAATCACGTGTGGATCACGTGACAATCATTTGGGAATCACGTGGGAATCACGTGTCAATCACGTGGGAATCACGTGGGAATCACGTGTCAATCACGTGGGAGTCACGTGGATTTCATGTGGGAATCCCGTGGAAATCACGGGGGAATCACGTGTCCATCATGAGGGAATCACATGGGAATCACGTGTCAATCACGTGGGAATCACGTGGGAATCAAATGGGAATCCCGTGGGAATCATGTTTCAATCACGTGGGAATCACGTGGGACTCACCTGTCAATCACCTGGGAATCACCTGGGATTCACGTGTCAATCACGTGGGAATCTCGTGGGAATCACGTGTCAATCACGTGGGAATCACGACGGAGTCACATGGGAATCACGTGGGAATCACTTGGAAATCACGTGGGAATCACGTGGGAATCACATGGGAATCACGTGTCAATCACGTGGGAATCACGTGGGAATCACGTGTCAATCACGTGGGAATCACGTGGGAATCACGTGGGAATCAGGTGTGGATCACGTGACAATCATTTGGGAATCACGTGGGAATCACGTGTCAATCACGTGGGAATGACGTGTGAATCACGTGTCAATCACGTGGGAAACACGACGGAGTCACATGGGAATCACGTGGGAATTACTTGGAAATCACGTGGGAATCATGTGTCAATCACGTGTGAATTACATGGGAATCAGGTGTCAATCACGTGGGAATCGCTTGGGAATCACGTGGAAATCACCTGTCAATCACGTGGGAATCACGTGGGAATCACATGGAATCACGTGTCAATCACGTGGGAATCACGTGTCATTCACGTGGTAATCACGTGGTAATCATGTGTCAATCACGTGGGAATCACGTGGGAATCACGTGTCAATCACGTGGGAATCACCTGTCAGTCTCGTGGGAATCACGTGGGAATCACGTGGGAATCACGTGTCAATCGCGTGGGAATCACGTGGGAATCAGTTGGGAATCACATGTCAATCACGTGGGAATCACGTGGGAATCACTTGAGAATCACGTGGGAATCACGTGTCAATCATGTGTGAATCACTTGGGAATCACGTGTGTATCACTTGTCATTCACGAGGGAATCACATTGGAATCACGTGGGAATCACGTGGGAATCAGGTGTCATTCACGTGGGAATCACGTGGTAATCACTTGGGAATCACGTGGGAATCACGTGTCAGTCACGTGGGAATCACATGGTAATCACGTTTGAATCACGTGTCAATCACGTGGGAATCACTTGGGAATCACGTTTGTATCAAGTCTCCATCACGTGGGAATCTCTTGGGAATCACCTGTCAATCACGTGGGATTCACGTGGGTATCACATGGGAATCACGTGTCAATCACGTGGGAATCATGTGTCAATCACGTGGGAAGCACGTGGGAATCACGTGTCAATCTCTTGGGAATCATATGGGAATCACGTGACAATCACGTGGGAATCATGTGTCAATCACGTGGGAATCACGTGGGAATCACGTGTCAATCACGTGGGAGTCACGTGGATTTCACGTGGGAATCCCTTGGAAATCACGGGGGAATCACGTGTCATTCATGAGGGAATCACGTGGGAATCACGTGTCAATCACGTGGGAACCACGTGTCAATCACGTGGGAATCACGTGTAAATCACGTGGGAATCACGTGTCAATCATGTGTCAATCACGTGGTAATCACGGGGGAATCACGTGGGAATCTCGTGGGATCACGTGGGAATCACGTGACAATCATTTGTGAATCACGTGGTAATCACGTGTAAATCACGTGAGAATCACGTTGGAATCACAAGGAAATCACATGTCAATCACGTGGGAATCACGTGTCAATCACGATGGAATCACTTGGGAATCACGTGTCAATCACGGGGGAATCACGTGGTAATCACGTGTAAATCACGTGGGAATCACGTGGGAATCACAAGGAAATCACGTGTCAATCACAAGGAAATCACGTGTCAATCATGTGGGAATCACGTGGGAATCACGTGTCAATCACGTGGGAATCACGTGGGAATCACGTCGTAATCTCGTGCCAATCACGTGGGAATCACGTGGGAATCACGTGGGAATCACGTGGGAATCACGTGGGAATTACGTGGGAACCATGTGTCAATCACGTGGGAATCACGTGGGAATCACGTGGGAATCACGTGACAATCATTTGGGAATCACGTGGGAATCAGGTGTCAATCACGTGGGAATCACGTGGGAATCACGTGGGAATCACGTGTCAATCACGTGTCAATCACGTGGGAATCACGTGGGATTCCCGAGTCAATCACGTGGGAATCACGTGAGAATCACGTGGGAATCACGTGTCATTCACGTGGTAATCACGTGGGAATCACGAGTCAATCACGAGGGAGTCACGTGGGAATCACGTGGGAATCCCGTGGAAATCACGTGGGAATCACTTGTCAATCAGGAGTGAATCACGTGAGAATCACGTGTCAATCACGTGGGAATCACGTGGGAATCAAGTGGAAATCATGCATCAATCACCTGTCAATCTCGTGGCAATCTCGTGGGAATCTCGTGATAATAACGTGTCAATCACGTGAGAAAAAGTTGGGAGTAACGTTTCAATCACTTGGGAATCACGTGGGAATCACGTGGAAAGCACGTGGGAAACACGTGTCAATCACTTGGGAATCACATGGGTATCACGTGATAATCACGTGGGAATCACGTGTAATTCACGTGGCAATCACGTGAGAATTACGTGGGAATCACGTGGGAATCAAATGGGAATCCCGTGGGAATCATGTTTCAATCACGTGGGAATCACGTGTCAATCACGTGGGAATCACCTGTCAATCACGTGGGAATCACGTGGGAATCACGTGTGAATCACGTTTCATTCACGTGGGAATCACGTGGGAATCACATGGGAATCACGTGTCAATCACGTGGGAATCACGTGTCATTCACGTGGGAATCCCGTGGGAATCACGTGTCAATCACGTGGGAATCACGTGGGAATCACGTGTCAATCACGTGGGAATCACCTGTCAATCACGTGGGAATCACGTGGGAATCACGTGTGAATCACGTTTCATTCACGTGGGAATCACGTGGGTATCACGTGTCAATCACGTGGGAGTCACGGGGGAATCACGTGATAATCACGTGGGAATCACGTGTCAGTCATGTCTCAATCACGTGAGAATCTCGTGGGAGTCAGGTGGGAATCCTTTGTCAATCACGTGGGATTCACGTGGGAATCACATGGGAATCAAGAGAGAATCACGTGGCAATCACGTGGGAATCACGAGACAATCACGTGACAATCACGTGGGAATCACGTGGGAATCACATTGGAATCACGAGAGAATCACATGGGAATCACGTGGGAATCACATGTCAATCACGTGGGAATCATGTGGGAATCACGTGACAATCACGAGTGAATCACGTGGGAATCACGTGTCAATCATGTGGGAATCACGAGGGAATCACGTGTCAATCACTGGGAATCACGTGGGAATCACATGGGAATCACGTGGGAATCATGTTTCAATCACGTGGGAATCACATGGGACTCACGTGTCAATCACCTGGGAATCACCTTGGATTCACGTGTAAATCACGAGGGAATGACGTGTGAATCACGTGTCAATCACGTGAGAAACACGACGGAGTCACATGGGAATCACGTGGGAATCACTTGGAAATCACGTGGGAATCATGTGTCAATCACGTGTGAATTACATGGGAATCACGTGTCAATCACGTGGGAATCGCTTGGGAATCACGTGGAAATCACCTGTCAATCACGTGGGAATCACGTGGGAATCACATGGAATCACGTGTCAATCACGTGGGAATCACGTGTCATTCACGTGGTAATCACGTGGGAATCATGCGTCAATCACGTGGGAATCATGTGGGAGTCACGTGGGAATCATGTGGGAATCAATTCGGAATCACGTGGGTATATCGTGTCAATCACGTGGGAGTCATGTGTGAGTCACGTGTCAATCACGATGGAATCACATGGTAATCACGTGGGAATCACGTGGGAATCACGTGGGAATCACGTGGGAATCACATGGGAATGACGTGTCAATCACGTGGGAATCATGTGGGAATCACGTGGGAATCACGTGTCAATCACGTGGGAATCACGTGGGAATAACGTGTCAATCACGTGGGAATCACGTGGGAATAACGTGGGAATCACGTGTCAATCATCTAGGAATCACGTGTCAATCACGTGGGAATCACGTGGGAATCACGTGGGAATCACGTGTCAATCATCTAGGAATCACGTGTCAATCACGTGGGAATCACGTGGGAATCACGTGTCAATCACGTGGGAATCACGTGGGAATCACGTGGGAATCAGGTGTGGATCACGTGACAATCATTTGGGAATCACGTGGGAATCACGTATCAATCACGTGGAAATCACGTGGGAATCACGTGTCAATCACGTGGGAGTCACGTGGATTTCATGTGGGAATCCCTTGGAAATCATGGGGGAATCACGTGTCAATCATGAGGGAATCACGTGGGAATCACGTGTCAATCACGTGGGAATCACGTGTCAATCACGTGGGAATCACGTGGGAATCAAATGGGAATCCCGTGGGAATCATGTTTCAATCACGTGGGAATCATGTGGGACTCACCTGTCAATCACCTGGGAATCACCTGGGATTCACGTGTAAATCACGTGGGAATCTCGTGGGAATCACGTGTCAATCACGTGGGAATCACGACGGAGTCACATGGGAATCACGTGGGAATCACTTGGAAATCACGTGGGAATCACGTGGGAATCACATGGGAATCACGTGTCAATCACGTGGGAATCACGTGTCATTCACGTGGGAATCACGTGGGAATCACGTGTCAATCACGTGGGAATCACGTGGGAATCACGTGTCAATCACGTGGGAATCACCTGTCAATCACGTGGGAATCACGTGGGAATCACGTGTCAATCACGTGGGAATCACCTGTCAGTCTCGTGGGAATCACGTGGGAATCACGTGGGAATCACGTGTCAATCGCGTGGGAATCACGTGGGAATCAGTTGGGAATCACATGTCAATCACGTGGGAATCACGTGGGAATCACTTGAGAATCACGTGGGAATCACGTGTCAATCATGTGTGAATCACTTGGGAATCACGTGGGTATCACTTGTCATTCACGAGGGAATCACATTGGAATCACGTGGGAATCATGTGGGAATCAGGTGTCATTCACGTGGGAATCACGTGGTAATCACTTGGGAATAACGTGGGAATCACGTGTCAGTCACGTGGGAATCACATGGTAATCACGTTTGAATCACGTGTCAATCACGTGGGAATCACTTGGGAATCACGTTTGTATCAAGTCTCCATCACGTGGGAATCTCTTGGGAATCACCTGTCAATCACGTGGGATTCACGTGGGTATCACATGGGAATCACGTGTCAATCACTTGGGAATAACGTGGGAATCACGTGGGAAGCACGTGGGAATCACGTGTCAATCTCTTGGGAATCATATGGGAATCACGTGACAATCACGTGGGAATCATGTGTCAATCACGTGGGAATCACGTGGGAATCACCTGTCAATCACGTGGGAGTCACGTGGATTTCACGTGGGAATCCCTTGGAAATCACGGGGGAATCACGTGTCAATCATGAGGGAATCACGTGGGAATCACGTGTCAATCACGTGGGAACCACGTGTCAATCACGTGGGAATCACGTGTAAATCACGTGGGAATCACGTGTCAATCACGTGTCAATCACGTGGTAATCACGGGGGAATCACGTGGGAATCACGTGGGATCACGTGGGAATCACGTGACAATCATTTGTGAATCACGTGGTAATCACGTGTAAATCACGTGAGAATCACGTTGGAATCACAAGGAAATCACATGTCAATCACGTGGGAATCACGTGTCAATCACGATGGAATCACTTGGGAATCACGTGTCAATCACGGGGGAATCACGTGGTAATCACGTGTAAATCACGTGGGAATCACGTGGGAATCACAAGGAAATCACCTGTCAATCACAAGGAAATCACGAGTCAATCATGTGGGAATCACGTGGGAATCACGTGTCAATCACGTGGGAATCACGTGGGAATCACGTCGTAATCTCGTGCCAATCACGTGGGAATCACGTGGGAATCACGTGGGAATCACGTGGGAATCACGTGTAAATCACGTGGGAGTCACGTGGATTTCATGTGGGAATCCCTTGGAAATCACGGGGGAATCACGTGTCAATCATGAGGGAATCACGTGGGAATCACGTGTCAATCACGTGGGAATCACGTGTCAATCACGTGGGAATCACGTGGGAATAACGTGGGAATCACGTGTCAATCATCTAGGAATCACGTGTCAATCACGTGGGAATCACGTGGGAATCACGTGGGAATCACGTGTCAATCATCTAGGAATCACGTGTCAATCACGTGGGAATCACGTGGGAATCACGTGTCAATCACGTGGGAATCACGTGGGAATCACGTGGGAATCACGTGTGGATCACGTGACAATCATTTGGGAATCACGTGGGAATCACGTGTCAATCACGTGGGAATCACGTGGGAATCACGTGTCAATCACGTGGGAGTCACGTGGATTTCATGTGGAAATCCCTTGGAAATCACGGGGGAATCACGTGTCAATCACGAGGGAATCACTTGGGAATCACGTTGGAATCATGTGTCAATCACTTGGGAATAATGTGTCAATCACGTGGGAAGCACGTGGGAATCACGTGTCAATCTCTTGGGAATCATATGGGAATCACGTGACAATCACGTGGGAATCATGTGTCAATCACGTGGGAATCACGTGGGAATCACGTGTCAATCACGTGGGAGTCACGTGGATTTCACGTGGGAATCCCTTGGAAATCACGGGGGAATCACGTGTCAATCATGAGGGAATCACGTGGGAATCACGTGTCAATCACGTGGGAACCACGTGTCAATCACGTGGAAATCACGTGTAAATCACGTGGGAATCACGTGTCAATCATGTGTCAATCACGTGGTAATCACGGGGGAATCACGTGGGAATCACGTGGGATCACGTGGGAATCACGTGACAATCATTTGTGAATCACGTGGTAATCACGTGTAAATCACGTGAGAATCACGTTGGAATCACAAGGAAATCACATGTCAATCACGTGGGAATCACGTGTCAATCACGATGGAATCACTTGGGAATCACGTGTCAATCACGGGGGAATCACGTGGTAATCACGTGTAAATCACGTGGGAATCACGTGGGAATCACAAGGAAATCACGTGTCAATCACAAGGAAATCACGTGTCAATCACGTGGGAGTCACGTGGATTTCATGTGGGAATCCCTTGGAAATCACGGGGGAATCACGTGTCAATCATGAGGGAATCACGTGGGAATCACGTGTCAATCACGTGGGAATCACGTGTCAATCACGTGGGAATCACGTGGGAATAACGTGGGAATCACGTGTCAATCATCTAGGAATCACGTGTCAATCACGTGGGAATCACGTGGGAATCACGTGGGAATCACGTGTCAATCATCTAGGAATTACGTGTCAATCACGTGGGAATCACGTGGGAATCACGTGTCAATCACGTGGGAATCACGTGGGAATCACGTGGGAATCACGTGTGGATCACGTGACAATCATTTGGGAATCACGTGGGAATCACGTGTCAATCACGTGGGAATCACGTGGGAATCACGTGTCAATCACGTGGGAGTCACGTGGATTTCATGTGGGAATCCCGTGGAAATCACGGGGGAATCACGTGTCCATCATGAGGGAATCACGTGGGAATCACGTGTCAATCACGTGGGAATCACGTGTCAATCACGTGGGAATCACGTGGGACTCACCTGTCAATCACCTGGGAATCACCTGGGATTCACGTGTCAATCACGTGGGAATCTCGTGGGAATCACGTGTCAATCACGTGGGAATCACGACGGAGTCACATGGGAATCACGTGGGAATCACTTGGAAATCACGTGGGAATCACGTGGGAATCACATGGGAATCACGTGTCAATCACGTGGGAATCACGTGTCATTCACGTGGGAATCACGTGGGAATCACGTGTCAATCATGTGGGAATCACGTGGGAATCACGTGTCAATCACGTGGGAATCACCTGTCAATCACGTGGGAATCACGTGGGAATCACGTGTGAATCACGTTTCATTCACGTGGGAATCACGTGGGTATCACGTGTCAATCACGTGGGAGTCACGGGGGAATCACGTGATAATCACGTGGGAATCACGTGTCAGTCATGTCTCAATCACGTGAGAATCTCGTGGGAGTCAGGTGGGAATCACTTGTCAATCACGTGGGATTCACGTGGGAATCACATGGGAATCAAGAGAGAATCACGTGGCAATCACGTGGGAATCACGAGACAATCACGTGACAATCACGTGGGAATCACGTGGGAATCACATTGGACTCACGAGAGAATCACATGGGAATCACGTGGGAATCACATGTCAATCACGTGGGAATCATGTGGGAATCACGTGACAATCACGAGTGAATCACATGGGAATCACGTGTCAATCATGTGGGAATCACGAGGGAATCACGTGTCAATCACTGGGAATCACGTGGGAATCACATGGGAATCACGTGGGAATCATGTTTCAATCACGTGGGAATCACATGGGACTCACGTGTCAATCACCTGGGAATCACCTTGGATTCACGTGTAAATCACGAGGGAATGACGTGTGAATCACGTGTCAATCACGTGGGAAACACGACGGAGTCACATGGGAATCACGTGGGAATCACTTGGAAATCACGTGGGAATCATGTGTCAATCACGTGTGAATTACATGGGAATCACGTGTCAATCACGTGGGAATCGCTTGGGAATCACGTTGGAATCATGTGTCAATCACTTGGGAATAATGTGTCAATCACGTGGGAAGCACGTGGGAATCACGTGTCAATCTCTTGGGAATCATATGGGAATCACGTGACAATCACGTGGGAATCATGTGTCAATCACGTGGGAATCACGTGGGAATCACGTGTCAATCACGTGGGAGTCACGTGGATTTCACGTGGGAATCCCTTGGAAATCACGGGGGAATCACGTGTCAATCATGAGGGAATCACGTGGGAATCACGTGTCAATCACGTGGGAACCACGTGTCAATCACGTGGGAATCAGGTGTAAATCACGTGGGAATCACATGTCAATCATGTGTCAATCACGTGGTAATCACGGGGGAATCACGTGGGAATCACGTGGGATCACGTGGGAATCACGTGACAATCATTTGTGAATCACGTGGTAATCACGTGTAAATCACGTGGGAATCACGTGTCAATCATGCGTCAATCACGTGGTAATCACGGGGGAATCACGTGGGAATCACGTGGGATCACGTGGGAATCACGTGACAATCATTTGTGAATCACGTGGTAATCACGTGTAAATCACGTGAGAATCAGGTGGGAATCACAAGGAAATCACATGTCAATCACGTGGGAATCACGTGTCAATCACGATGGAATCACTTGGGAATCACGTGTCAATCACGGGGGAATCACGTGGTAATCACGTGTAAATCACGTGGGAATCACGTGGGAATCACAAGGAAATCACGTGTCAATCACAAGGAAATCACGTGTGAATAACGTGGGAAACACGTGTCAATCACTTGGGAATCACGTGGGAATCACGTGTCAATCACGGTGGAACCACGTGTGAATCACGTGTGAATCACGTGTCAATCATGTGGGAATCACGTGGGAATCATGTGGGAATCACGTGGGAATCACGTGTCAATCATGTGGGAATCACGTGTCAATCACGTGGGAATCACGTGGAAATCACGTCGTAATCTCGTGCCAATCACGTGGGAATCACGTGGGAATCACGTGGGAATCACGTGGGAATCACGTGGGAATTACGTGGGAACCACGTGTCAATCACGTGGGAATCACGTGGGAATCACGTGGGAATCACGTGACAATCATTTGGGAATCACGTGGGAATCAGGTGTCAATCACATGGGAATCACGTGGGAATCACGTGGGAATCACGTGTCAATCACGTGTCAATCACGTGGGAATCACGTGGGAATCACGTGGGAATCACAAGGAAATCGCGTGTCAATCACAAGGAAATCACGTGTCAATCATGTGGGAATCACGTGGGAATCACGTGTCAATCACGTGGGAATCACGTGGGAATCACGTCGTAATCTCGTGCCAATCACGTGGGAATCACGTGGGAATCACGTGGGAATCACGTGGGAATCACGTGGGAATTACGTGGGAACCATGTGTCAATCACGTGGGAATCACGTGGGAATCACGTGGGAATCACGTGACAATCATTTGGGAATCACGTGGGAATCAGGTGTCAATCACGTGGGATTCACGTGGGAATCACGTGGGAATCTCGTGTCAATCACGTGTCAATCACGTGGGAATCACGTGGGAATCACGTGGGATTCCCGAGTCAATCACGTGGGAATCACGTGAGAATCACGTGGGAATAACGTGTCATTCACGTGGTAATCACGTGGGAATCACGAGTCAATCATGAGAGAGTCACGTGGGAATCACGTGGGAATCCCGTGGAAATCGCGTGGGAATCACTTGTCAATCACGAGTGAATCACGTTGGAATCACGTGTCAATCACGTGGGAATCACGTGGGAATCAAGTGGAAATCATGCATCATTCACCTGTCAATCTCGTGGGAATCTCGTGGGAATCTCGTGATAATCACGTGTCAATCACGTGAGAAAAAGTTGGGAGTAACGTTTCAATCAATTGGGAATCACGTGGGAATCACGTGGAAAGCACGTGGGAAACACGTGTCAATCACTTGGGAATCACATGGGTATCACGTGATAATCACGTGGGAATCACGTGTAATTCACGTGGCAATCACGTGAGAATTACGTGGGAATCACGTGGGAATCAAGTGTCAATCACGTGGGAATCACGTGGGAAAACCTTGGGAATCACGTGTCAATCACGTGGGAATCACGAGGGAATCACGTGGGAATCACGTGGGAATCACGAGGGAATCACGTGTCAATCACGTGGGAATCATGTGGGAATTACGTGACAACCACGTGTTAATCACGTGGGAATCACGTGGGAATCACGTTAAATCACGTGGGCATCACGTGGGCATCACATGGGAATAATTTAGGAATCACGTGGGAATCACGTGTGAATCACGTTGGAATCATGCGTCAATCACGTGGGAATCACGTGGGAATCACGAGGGAATCACGTGTCAATCACGTGGGATTCATGTGGGAATTACGTTACAATCACGAGTTAATCACGTGGGAATCACGTGGGAATCACGTTATATCACGTGGGCATCACGTGGGCATCACATGGGAATCATTTAGGGATCACGTTGGAATCACGTGTGAATCATGTTGGAATCATGCGTCAATCACGTGGGAATCACCTCGGAGTCACGTGGGAATCACATGGGAATCACGTGTCAATCACCTGGGAATCACGTGTCAATCATGTGGGAATCACGTGGGAATCACGTGTCAATCACGTGGGAATCACGTGGGAATCACGTGGGACTCACGCCTCAATCACGTGGGAATCACCTTGGATTCACGTGTCAATCACGTGGAAATCACGAGGAAGTCACGTGGGAATCACGTGGGATTCACGTGTCAATCACGTGGAAATCACGTGGGAAACACTTGGGACTCACGTGGGAATCACGATTGAATCACGTGTCAATCACGTGGGAATCACGTGGGAATCACGTGGGAATCACGTGGGAATCACGTGTCAATCACATGGGAATCACGTGGGAATCACCTGGGAAACACGTGGGAATGACGTGAAAATCATTAGGGAATCACGTGGGAATCACCTGTCAATCACGGGGGAATCACGTGTGAATCACGTGTGAATCACGTGTCAATCACGTGGGAATCACGTGGGAATCACTTGTCAATCACGAGGGAATCACGTGGGAATCCCGAGCCAATCACGTGGGAATCACGTGGGAATCACGTGGGAATCACGTGTCATTCACGTGGGAATCACGTGGGAATCACGAATCAATCACGAGGGAGTCACGTGGGAATCCCGAGTCAATCACGTGGGAATCACGTGGGAATCACTTTTGAATCACGTGGGAATCACGTGTCAATCACGTGGGAAACACGTTTCAATCCCGTGGGAATCAGATGGGAATCACGATGGAATCATTGGGAATCACGTGGGAATCAGGTTGGAATCAGGTGTCAATAACGTGGGAATCACGTGGGAATCACGTGTCAATCACATGGGAATCACGTGGGAATCACCTGGGAAACACGTGGGAATGACGTGAAAATCATTAGGGAATCACGTGGGAATCACGTGTCAATCACGGGGGAATCACGTGTGAATCACGTGGGAATCACGTGTCAATCTCGGGGGAATCACGTGTGAATCACGTGTCAATCACGTGTCAATCATGTGGGAATCACGAGGGAATCACGTGTCAATCGCGTGGGAATCACGTCGGAATCTCGTGCCAATCACGTGGGAATCTCGTGGGAATCACGTGGGAATCATGTGGGAATCACGTGGGAATTACGTGGGAATCACGTGTCAATCACGTGGGAATCACGTGGGAATCACGTGACAATCATTTGGGAATCACGTGGGAATCAGGTGTCAATCACGGGGGAATCACGTGGGAATCATGTGTCAATCACGTGTCAATCACGTGGGAATCACGTGGGAATCACGTGGGAATCCCGAGTCAATCACGTGGGAATCACGTGGGAATCACGTGGGAATCACGTGTCATTCACGTGGGAATCACATGGGAATCACGAATCAATCACGAGGGAGTCACGTGGGAATCACGTGGGAATCCCGTGGAAATCACGTGGGAATCACTTGTCAATCACGAGGGAATCACGTGGGAATCCCGAGCCAATCACGTGGGAATCACGTGGGAATCACGTGGGAATCACGTGTCATTCACGTGGGATCACGTGGGAATCACGAATTAATCACGAGGGAGTCACGTGGGAATCCCGAGTCAATCACGTAGGAATCACGTGGGAATCACTTTTGAATCATGTGGGAATCACGTGTCAATCACGTGGGAAACACGTTTCAATCCCATGGGAATCAGATGGGAATCACGATGGAATCATTGGGAATCACGTGGGAATCAGGTTGGAATCACGTGTCAATAACGTGGGAATCACGTGGGAATCACGTGTCAATCACGATGGAATTACATGTGAATCACGTGTGAATCAAGTGTGAATCACGTGGGAATCACGTAACAATCATTTGGGAATCACCTGGGAATCACGTGTTAATCACGTGGGAATCACGTCGGAATGACGTGTCAATCACGTAGGAATCACGTGGGAATCACGTGTCAATCACGTGGGAATCACTTGGGAATCACGTTGGAATCATGTGTCAATCACTTGGGAATAACGTGGGAATCACGTGATAATCACGTGGGAATCATGTGTCAATCACGTGGGAATTACGTGAGAATCACGTGGGAATCACGTGGGAATCACGTGTCAATCACGTGGGAATCACGTGGGAATCATGCGTCAATCACGTGGGAATCATGTGGGAGTCACGTGGGAATCACGTGGGAATCAAGTCGGAATCACGTGGGTGTATCGTGTCAATCACGTGGGAGTCATGTGGGAGTCACGTGTCAATCACGATGGAATCACGTGGTAATCAAGTGGTGATCATGCGTTTATCACGTGGGAATCACGTGTCAATCACGAGGGAATCACGGGGGAATCACGTGTTAATCACGTGGGAATCACTTGGGAATCACGTATCAATCACGCGGGAATATCGTGGGAATTACATTTAATCACGTGGAAATCACATGGGAATCTCGTGTCAATCAAGTTGGAATCACGTGGGAATGATGTGTCAATCACGTTGGCATCACGTGGTAATCATTTGGGAATCACGTGTCATTCACGTTGGAATCATATGGGAATCACGTGGGAATCACGTGTCAATCATGTGGGAATCACGTGGGAATCACGTGGGAAGTACGTGGGAATCACGTGTCAATCACGTGGGAATCACGTGGGAATCACGTGACAATCATTTGGGAATCACGTGGGAATCAGGTGTCAATCACGTGGGAATCACGTGGGAATCACGTGCGAATCACGTGGGAATCACGTGTCAATCACGTGTCAATTACGTCGGAATCACGTGGGAATCACGTGGGAATCCCGTGGACATCACGTGGGAATCAATTGTCAATCACGAGTGAATCACGTGGGAATCCCGAGCCAATCACGTGGGAATCACGTGGGAATCACGTGGGAATCACGTGTCATTCACGTGGGAATCACGTGGGAATCACGAATCAATCACGAGGGAGTCACGTGGGAATCCCGAGTCAATCACGTGGGAATCACGTGGGAATCACTTTTGAATCACGTGGGAATCACGTGTCAATCACGTGGGAAACACGCTTCAATCCCGTGGGAATCAGATGGGAATCACGATGGAATCATTGGGAATCACGTGGGAATCAGGTTGGAATCACGTGTCAATAACGTGGGAATCATGTGGGAATCACGTGTCAATCACGATGGAATTACATGTGAATCGTGTGTGAATCACGTGTGAATCACGTGGGAATCACGTAACAATCATTTGGGAATCACCTGGGAATCACGTGTTAATCACGTGGGAATCACGTGGGAATGACGTGTCAATCACGTAGGAATCACGTGGGAATCACGTGTCAATCACGTGGGAATCACGTGTCAATCACGTGGGAATCACGTGTCAATCACGTGGGAATCACTTGGGAATCACGTTGGAATCATGTGTCAATCACTTGGGAATAATGTGGGAATCACGTGATAATCACGTGGGAATCACGTGTCAATCACGTGGGAATTACGTGAGAATCACGTGGGAATCACGTGGGAATCACGTGTCAATCACGTGGGAATCACGTGGGAATCATGCGTCAATCACGTGGGAATCATGTGGGAGTCACGTGGGAATCACGTGGGAATCAATTCGGAATCACGTGGGTATATCGTGTCAATCACGTGGGAGTCATGTGTGAGTCACGTGTCAATCACGATGGAATCACGTGGTAATCACGTGGGAATCACGTGGGAATCACGTGGGAATCACGTGGGAATCACATGGGAATGACGTGTCAATCACGTGGGAATCATGTGGGAATCACGTGGGAATCACGTGTCAATCACGTGGGAATCACGTGGGAATAACGTGTCAATCACGTGGGAATCACGTGGGAATCACGTGTCAATCATCTAGGAATCACGTGTCAATCACGTGGGAATCACGTGGGAATAACGTGTCAATCACGTGGGAATCACGTGGGAATCACGTGGGAATCACGTGTGGATCACGTGACAATCATTTGGGAATCACGTGGGAATCACGTGGGAATCACGTGGGAATCACGTGTCAATCACGTGGGAGTCACGTGGATTTCATGTGGGAATCCCTTGGAAATCACGGGGGAATCACGTGTCAATCATGAGGGAATCACGTGGGAATCACGTGTCAATCACGTGGGATACACGTGTCAATCACGTGGGAATCACGTGTAAATCACGTGGGAATCACGTGTCAATCATGTGTCAATCACGTGGGAATAACGTGGGAATCACGTGATAATCACGTGGGAATCACGTGTCAATCACGTGGGAATTACGTGAGAATCACGTGGGAATCACATGGGAATCACGTGGTAATCACGTGGGAATCATGCATCAATCACGTGGGAATCATGTGGGAGTCACGTGGGAATAACGTGGGAATCAAGTCGGAATCACGTGGGTATATCGTGTCAATCACGTGGGAGTCATGTGGGAGTCACGTGTCAATCACGATGGAATCACGTGGTAATCAAGTGGTGTTCATGCGTTTATCACGTGGGAATCACGTGTCAATCACGAGGGAATCACGTGGGAATCACGTGTTAATCACGTGGGAATCACTTGGGAATCACGTATCAATCACGTGGGAATATCGTGGGAATCACATTTAATCACGTGGAAATCACATGGGAATCTCGTGTCAATCAAGTTGGAATCACGTGGGAATGACGTGTCAATCACGTTGGCATCACGTGGTAATCATTTGGGAATCACGTGTCATTCATGTTGGAATCATATGGGAATCACGTGGGAATCACGTGTCAATCACGTAGGAATCACGTGTAAATCACGTGGGAATCACGTGGGAATCACGTGTCAATCACGTAGGAATCACGTGTGAATCACGTGGGAATCACGTGGGAATAACGTGACAATCATTTGTGAATCACCTGGGAATCACGTGTTAATCACGAGGGAATCACGTGGGAATCACGTGGGAATCACGTGGGAATCACGTGTCAATCCCATAGGAATCATGAGGAATCACGTGGGAATCACGTGTCAATCACGAGGGAATCACGTGGGAATCCCGAGCCAATCACGTGGGAATCACGTGGGAATCACGTGGGAATCACGTGTCATTCACGTGGGATCACGTGGGAATCACGAATCAATCACGAGGGAGTCACGTGGGAATCCCGAGTCAATCACGTGGGAATCACGTGGGAATCACTTTTGAATCACGTGGGAATCACGTGTCAATCACGTGGGAAACACGTTTCAATCCCATGGGAATCAGATGGGAATCACGATGGAATCATTGGGAATCACGTGGGAATCAGGTTGGAATCACGTGTCAATAACGTGGGAATCATGTGGGAATCACGTGTCAATCACGATGGAATTACATGTGAATCACGTGTGAATCACGTGTGAATCACGTGGGAATCACGTAACAATCATTTGGGAATCACCTGGGAATCACGTGTTAATCACGTGGGAATCATGTGGGAATGACGTGTCAATCACGTAGGAATCACGTGGGAATCACGTGTCAATCACGTGGGAATCACTTGGGAATCACGTTGGAATCATGTGTCAATCACTTGGGAATAACGTGGGAATCACGTGATAATCACGTGGGAATCACGTGTCAATCACGTGGGAATTACATGAGAATCACGTGGGAATCACTTGGGAATCACGTTGGAATCATGTGTCAATCACTTGGGAATAACGTGGGAATCACGTGATAATCACGTAGGAATCACGTGTAAATCACGTGGGAATCAAGTGTGAATCACGTGTCAATCACGTGGGAATCACGTGGGAATCATGTGCCAATCACGTGGGAATCACGTGGGAGTCACGTGAGAATCACGTGGGAATCACGTGGGAATCACGTGGGGATCACGTGACAATCACGTGGGAGTCATGTGGGAATCACGTGTCAATCATGATGGAATCACGTGGGAATCAAATGGTAATCATACGTCAACCACGTGGGAATCACATGGGAATCACGTGCTAATCACGTGGGAATCACGCTGGAATCACGTGTCAATATCGTGGGAATCATGTGGGAATCGAGTGTCAATCACGATGGAATTACGTGTGAATCACGTGGGAATCACGTGTCAATCACGTGGGAATCACGTGGGAATCACGTGGGATTCACGTGGGAATCACGTGTCATTCACGTGGGATCACGTGGGAATCACGAATCAATCACGAGGGAGTCACGTGGGAATCCCGAGTCAATCACGTGGGAATCACGTGGGAATCACTTTTGAATCACGTGGGAATCACGTGTCAATCACGTGGGAAACACGTTTCAATCCCATGGGAATCAGATGGGAATCACGATGGAATCATTGGGAATCACGTGGGAATCAGGTTGGAATCACGTGTCAATAACGTGGGAATCATGTGGGAATCACGTGTCAATCACGATGGAATTACATGTGAATCACGTGTGAATCACGTGTGAATCACGTGTGAATCACGTGGGAATCACGTAACAATCATTTGGGAATCACCTGGGAATCACGTGTTAATCACGTGGGAATCACGTGGGAATGACGTGTCAATCACGTAGGAATCACATGGGAATCACGTGTCAATCACGTGGGAATCACTTGGGAATCACGTTGGAATCATGTGTCAATCACTTGGGAATAACGTGGGAATCACGTGATAATCACGTGGGAATCACGTGTCAATCACGTGGGAATTACATGAGAATCACGTGGGAATCACTTGGGAATCACGTTGGAATCATGTGTCAATCACTTGGGAATAACGTGGGAATCACGTGATAATCACGTAGGAATCACGTGTAAATCACGTGGGAATCAAGTGTGAATCACGTGTCAATCACGTGGGAATCACGTGGGAATCATGTGCCAATCACGTGGGAATCACGTGGGAGTCACGTGAGAATCACGTGGGAATCACGTGGGAATCACGTGGGGATCACGTGACAATCACGTGGGAGTCATGTGGGAATCACGTGTCAATCATGATGGAATCACGTGGGAATCAAATGGTAATCATACGTCATCCACGTGGGAATCACATGGGAATCACGTGCTAATCACGTGGGAATCACGCTGGAATCACGTGTCAATATCGTGGGAATCATGTGGGAATCGAGTGTCAATCACGATGGAATTACGTGTGAATCACGTGGGAATCACGTGTCAATCACGTGGGAATCACGTGGGAATCACGTGGGATTCACGTGGGAATCACGTGTCAATCACGTGTCAATCATGTGAGAATCAAGTGGGAATCACATGGAAATCACGTGTCAATCACGTGGGAATCACATGGGCATCATGTGTCAATCACGTTGGAATCATGTGGTAATCATATTGGAATCACGTGTCAATCACGTGGGAATCACGTGGGAATCACATGTCAATTACGTGGGAATCACGTTAGAGTCACGGGGGAATCACGTGGGAGTCACGTGTCAATCACGTGGGAATCACGTGGGAATCACGTGTCAATGCCGTATGAATCACGTGTGAATCAGGTGGGAATCACGTGGGAATCACGTGGGAATCATGCGTCAATCACGTGGGAATCACATGGGAGTCACGTGGGAATAACGTGGGAATCACGTGGTAATCACGTAGGTATCACGTGGGAATAACGTGTCAATCACGTGGGAATCATGTGGGAATCACGTGTCAATCACGAGGGAATCACGTAGTAATCACGTGTCAATCACGTGGGCATCACATGGGTATCACACGGGAATCATTTGGGAATCACGTGTCAATCACGTTGGAATCACGTGGGAATCACTTTTAAATCACGTGGGAATCACGTGTCAATCATGTGGGAAACACGTTTCAATCCCGTGGGAATCAGGTGGGAATCACGTGGGAATCACGTGGGAATCACGTGGGAATCACGTGTCAATCACGTGGGAATCACGTGTCAATCATGTGGGAATCACTTGGGTATAACGTGGGAAACGGGTGTCAATCACGTGGGAATCACGTGGGAATCGCGTGGGAATCACGTGTCAATCACGATGGAATCACGTGGGAATCAAGTGGTAATCATGAGTCAATCACGTGGGAATCACATGGGAATCACGTGGGAATGACGGGTCAATCACGTGGGAATCACGTGGGAATCACGTGTCAATCACGTGGAAATCACGTTTCAATCACGTGGGAATCACGTGTCAATCATGTGGGAATCACTTGGGAATCACGTTGGAATCATGTGTCAATCACTAGGGAATCACGTGGGAATCACGTGGGAAGCACGTGGGAATCACGTGTCACTCACTTGGGAATCACATGGGAATCACGGTATAATCACGTGGGACTCACGTGTCAATCACGTGGGAGTCACGTGAGAATCACGTGGGAATCACGTGTCATTCACGTGGTAATCACGTGGGAATCACGAGTCAATCACGAGGGAGTCACGTGGGAATCACGTGGGAATCCCATGGAAATCACGTGGGAATCACGTGTCAATCACGTGGGAATCACGTGGGAATCAAGTGGAAATCATGCATCAATCACCTGTCAATCACGTGGGAATCTCGTGGGAATCTCGTGATAATCACGTGTCAATCACGTGAGAATAAGTTGGGAGTAACGTTTCAATCACTTGGGAATCACGTGGGAATCACGTGGAAAGCACGTGGGAAACACGTGTCAATCACTTGGTAATCACATGGGTATCACGTGATAATCACGTGGGAATCACGTGTAATTCACGTGGCAATCACGTGAGAATTACGTGGGAATCACGTGGGAATCAAGTGTCAATCACGTGGGAATCACGAGGGAATCACGTGGGAATCACGTGGGAATCACGAGGGAATCACGTGTCAATCACTTGGGAATCATGTGGGAATTACGTGACAATCACTTGTTAATCACGTGGGAATCACGTGGGAATCACGTGAAATCACGTGGGCATCACGTGGGCATCACATGGGAATAATTTAGGAATCACGTGGGAATCACGTGTGAATCACGTTGGAATCATGCGTCAATCACGTGGGAATCACGTGGGAATCACGAGGGAATCACGTGTCAATCACGTGGGATTCATGTGGGAATTACGTGACAATCAAGAGTTAATCACGTGGGAATCACGTGGGAATCACGTTAAATCACGTGGGCATCACGTGGGCATCACATGGGAATCATTTATGGATCACGTTGGAATCACGTGTGAATCATGTTGTTATCATGCGTCAATCACGTGGGAATCACCTCGGAGTCACGTGGGAATCACGTCGGAATCACGTGTCAATCACCTGGGAATCACGTGTCAATCACGTGGGAATCACGTGGGAATCACGTGTCAATCACGTGGGAATCACGTGGGAATCACGTGTGACTCACGCCTCAATCACGTGGGAATCACCTGGGATTCACGTGTCAATCACGTGGAAATCACGTGGGAAACACTTGGGACTCACGTAGGAATCACGATTGAATCACGTGTCAATCACGTGGGAATCACGTGGGAATCACGTGTCAATCAGATGGGAATCACGTGGGAATCACCTGGGAAACACGTGGGAATGAACGTGAAAATCATTAGGGAATCACGTGGGAATCACGTGTCAATCACGGGGGAATCACGTGTGAATCACGTGTGAATCACATGTCAATCACGTGGGAATCACGTGGGAATCATGTGGGAATCACGTGGGAATCACGTGTAAATCATGTGGGAATCACGAGGGAATCACGTGTCAATCACGTGGGAATCACGTCGGAATCTCGTGCCAATCACGTGGGAATCTCATGGGAATCACGTGGGAATCATGTGGGAATCACGTGGGAATTACGTGGGAATCACGTGTCAATCACGTGGGAATCACGTGGGAATCACGTGACAATCATTTGGGAATCACGTGGGAATCAGGTGTCAATCACGTGGGAATCACGTGGGAATCACGTGTCAATCACGTGTCAATCACGTGGGAATCACGTGGGATTCACGTGGGAATCCCGAGTCAATCACGTGGGAATCACGTGGCAATCACGTGGGAATCACGTGGGAATCCCGTGGAAATCACGTGGGAATCACTTGTCAATCACGAGGGAATCACGTGGGAATCCCGAGCCAATCACGTGGGAATCACGTGGGAATAACGTGGGAATCACGTGTCATTCACGTGGGATCACGTGGGAATTACGAATCAATCACGAGGGAGTCACGTGGGAATCCCGAGTCAATCACGTGGGAATCACGTGGGAATCACTTTTGAATCACGTGGGAATCACGTGTTAATCACGTGGGAAACACGTTTCAATCCCATGGGAATCAGATGGGAATCACAATGGAATCATTGGGAATCACGTGGGAATCAGGTTGGAATCACGTGTCAATAACGTGGGAATCATGTGGGAATCACGTGTCAATCACGATGGAATTACATGTGAATCACGTGTGAATCATGTGTGAATCACGTGGGAATCACGTAACAATCATTTGGGAATCACCTGGGAATCACGTGTTAATCACGTGGGAATCACGTGGGAATGACGTGTCAATCACGTAGGAATCACGTGGGAATCACGTGTCAATCACGTGGGAATCACTTGGGAATCACGTTGGAATCATGTGTCAATCACTTGGGAATAACGTGGGAATCACGTGATAATCACGTGGGAATCACGTGTCAATCACGTGGGAATTACATGAGAATCACGTGGGAATCACGTGGGAATCACGTGTCAATCACGTGGGAATCACGTGGGAATCATGCGTCAATCACGTGGGAATCATGTGGGAGTCACGTGGGAATCACGTGGGAATCAAGTCGGAATCACGTGGGTGTATCGTGTCAATCACGTGGGAGTCATGTGGGAGTCACGTGTCAATCACGATAGAATCACGTGGTAATCAAGTGGTGATCATGCGTTTATCACGTTTGAATCACGTGTTAATCATGAGGGAATCACGGGGGAATCTCGTGTTAATCACGTGGGAATCACTTGGGAATCACGTATCAATCACGTGGGAATATCGTGGGAATTACATTTAATCACTTGGAAATCACATGGGAATCTCGTGTCAATCAAGTTGGAATCACGTGGGAATGACGTGTCAATCACGTTGGCATCACGTGGTAATCATTTGGGAATCACGTGTCATTCACGTTGGAATCATATGGGAATCACGTGGGAATCACGTGTCAATCATGTGGGAATCACGTGGGAATAACGTGGGAATCACGTGTCGATCCTATAGGAATCACGTGGGAATCACGTGGGAATCACGTGTCAATCACGTAGGAATCACGTGGGAATCACGTGGGAATCACGTGTCAATTACGTGGGAATCATGTGGGAATCACGTGGGAATCACGTGGGAATCACGTGACAATCATTTGGGAATCACCTGGGAATCACGTGTTAATCACGAGGAAATCACGTGGGAATCACGTATGAATCTCGTGGGAATCACGTGGGAATGACGTGTCAATCACGTGGGAATCACGTGGGAATCACGTGGGAATCACGTGTCAATCACGTAGGAATCACGTGTAAATCACGTGGGAATCACGTGTGAATCACGTGTCAATCACGTGGGAATCACGTGGGAATCATGCGCCAATCACGTGGGAATCACGTGGGAGTCACGTGAGAATCACGTGGGAATCACGTGGGGATCACGTGACATTCACGTGGGAGTCATGTGGGAATCACGTGTCAATCATGATGGAATCACATGGGAATCAAGTGGTAATCATTCGTCAACCACGTGGGAATCACATGGGAATCACGTGCTAATCACGTGGGAATCACGCTGGAATAACGTGTCAATATCGTGGGAATCATGTGGGAATCGAGTGTCAATCACGATGGAATTACATGTGAATCACGTGTCAATCACGTAGGAATCACGTGGGAATCACGTGGGATTCACGTGGGAATCACGTGTCAATCACGTGTCAATCATGTGAGAATCAAGTGGGAATCACGTGGAAATCACGTGTCAATCACGTGGGAATCACATGGGCATCATGTGTCAATCACTTTGGAATCACGTGGTAATCATATGGGAATCACGTGTCAATCACGTGGGAATCACGTGGGAATCACATGTCAATTACGTGGGAATCACGTTAGAGTCACGGGGGAATCACGTGGGAGTCACGTGTCAATCACGTGGGAATCACGTGTCAATCCCGTATGAATCACGTGTGAATCAGGTGGGAATCACGTGGGAATCACGTGGGAATCATGCGTCAATCACGTGGGAATCACATGGGAGTCACGTGGGAATAACGCGGGAATCACGTGGTAATCACATAGGAATCATGTGGGAATCACGTGTCAATCACGTGGGCATCACATGGGTATCACACGGGAATCATTTGGGAATCACGTGTCAATCACGTGGGAATCACGTGGGAATCACATGTCAATTACGTGGGAATCACGTTAGAGTCACGGGGGAATCACGTGGGAATAACGTGTCAATCACGTGGGAATCATGTGGGAATCACGTGTCAATCACGAGGGAATCACGTAGTAATCACGTGTCAATCACGTGGGCATCACATGGGTATCACACGGGAATCATTTGGGAATCACGTGTCAATCACGTTGGAATCACGTGGGAATCACTTTTGAATCATGTGGGAATCACGTGTCAATCACGTGGGAAACACGTTTCAATCCCATGGGAATCAGGTGGGAATCACGTGGGAATCACGTGGGAATCACGTGTCAATCACGTGGGAATCACGTGTCAATCATGTGGGAATCACCTGGGTATCACGTGGGAATCGCGTGTCAATCACGTGGGAATCACGTGGGAATCTCGTGGGAATCACGTGTCAATCACGATGGAATCACGTGGGAATCAAGTGGTAATCATGCGTCAATCACGTGGGAATCACGTGGGAGTCACGTGGGAATCACATGGGAATCACGTGTTAATCACGTGGGAATCAGGTTGGAATCACGTGTCAATAACGTGGGAACCATGTGGGAATCACGTGTCAATCACGTGGGAATCACGTGACAATCATATGGGAATCACCTGGGAATCACGTGTTAATCACGTGGAAATCACATGGGAATCACGTGGGAATGACGTGTCAATCACGTGGGAATCACGTGGGAATCACGTGTCAATCACGTGGGAATCACGTTTCAATCACGTGGGAAACACGTGTGAATCACGTGGGAATCACTTGGGAATCACGTTGGAATCATGTGTCAATCACTTGGGAATCACGTGGGAATCACGTGGGAAGCACGTGGGAATCACGTGTCACTCACTTGGGAATCACATGGGAATCACGTGATAATCACGTGGGACTCACGTGTCAATCACGTGGGAATCACGTGAGAATCACGTGGGAATCACGTGGAAATCACGTGTCAATCACTTGGGAATCACTTGGGAATCACGTTGGAATCATGTGTCAATCACGTGGGAATCACGTGGGAATGACGTGTCAATCACGTAGGAATCATGTGGGAATCACGTGTCAATCACGTGGGAATCACTTGGGAATCACGTTGGAATCATGTGTCAATCACTTGGGAATAACGTGGGAATCACGTGGGAATCACGTGGGAATCACGTGTCAATCAAGTGGGAATCACGTGGGAATCATGCGTCAATCACGTGGGAATCATGTGGGAGTCACGTGGGAATCACGTGGGAATCAAGTCGGAATCACGTGGGTGTATCGTGTCAATCACTTGGGAGTCATGTGGGAGTCACGTGTCAATCACGATGGAATCACGTGGTAATCAAGTGGTGATCATGCGTTTATCACGTTTGAATCACGTGTCAATCACGAGGGAATCACGGGGGAATCTCGTGTTAATCACGTGGGAATCACTTGGGAATCACGTATCAATCACGTGGGAATATCGTGGGAATTACATTTAATCACGTGGAAATCACATGGGAATCTCGTGTCAATCAAGTTGGAATCACGTGGGAATGACGTGTCAATCACGTTGGCATCACGTGGTAATCATTTGGGAATCACGTGTCATTCACGTTGGAATCATATGGGAATCACGTGGGAATCACGTGTCAATCATGTGGGAATCACGTGGGAATAACGTGGGAATCACGTGTCGATCCTATAGGAATCACGTGGGAATCACGTGGGAATCACGTGTCAATCACGTAGGAATCACGTGGGAATCACGTGGGAATCACGTGTCAATTACGTGGGAATCATGTGGGAATTACGTGGGAATCACGTGGGAATCACGTGACAATCATTTGGGAATCACCTGGGAATCACGTGTTAATCACGAGGAAATCACGTGGGAATCACGTATGAATCTCGTGGGAATCACGTGGGAATGACGTGTCAATCACGTGGGAATCACGTGGGAATCACGTGGGAATCACGTGTCAATCACGTAGGAATCACGTGTAAATCACGTGGGAATCACGTGTGAATCACGTGTCAATCACGTGGGAATCACGTGGGAATCATGCGCCAATCACGTGGGAATCACGTGGGAGTCACGTGAGAATCACGTGGGAGTCACGTGGGAATCACGTGTCAATCATGATGGAATCACGTGGGAATCAAGTGGTAATCATTCGTCAACCACGTGGGAATCACATGGGAATCACGTGCTAATCACGTGGGAATCACGCTGGAATAACGTGTCAATTCGTGGGAATCATGTGGGAATCGAGTGTCAATCACGATGGAATTACATGTGAATTACGTGTCAATCACGTAGGAATCACGTGGGAATCACGTGGGATTCACGTGGGAATCACGTGTCAATCACGTGTCAATCATGTGAGAATCAAGTGGGAATCACATGGAAATCACGTGTCAATCACGTGGGAATCACATGGGCATCATGTGTCAATCACGTTGGAATCACGTGGTAATCATATGGGAATCACGTGTCAATCACGTGGGAATCACGTGGGAATCACATGTCAATTACGTGGGAATCACGTTAGAGTCACGGGGGAATCACGTGGGAGTCACGTGTCAATCACGTGGGAATCACGTGTCAATCCCGTATGAATCACGTGTGAATCAGGTGGGAATCACGTGGGAATCACGTGGGAATCATGCGTCAATCACGTGGGAATCACATGGGAGTCACGTGGGAATAACGCGGGAATCACGTGGTAATCACGTAGGAATCATGTGGGAATCACGTGTCAATCACGTGGGCATCACATGGGTATCACACGGGAATCATTTGGGAATCACGTGTCAATCACGTGGGAATCACGTGGGAATCACATGTCAATTACGTGGGAATCACGTTAGAGTCACGGGGGAATCACGTGGGAATAACGTGTCAATCACGTGGGAATCATGTGGGAATCACGTGTCAATCACGAGGGAATCACGTAGTAATCACGTGTCAATCACGTGGGCATCACATGGGTATCACACGGGAATCATTTGGGAATCACGTGTCAATCACGTGGGAATCACGTGGGAATCACATGTCAATTACGTGGGAATCACGTTAGAGTCACGGGGGAATCACGTGGGAATAACGTGTCAATCACGTGGGAATCAGGTTGGAATCACGTGTCAATAACGTGGGAAACATGTGGGAATCACGTGTCAATCACGTGGGAATCACGTGACAATCATTTGGGAATCACCTGGGAATCACGTGTTAATCACGTGGAAATCACATGGGAATCACGTGGGAATGACGTGTCAATCACGTGGGAATCACGAGGGAATCACGTGTCAATCACGTGGGAATCACGTTTCAATCACGTGGGAAACACGTGTGAATCATGTGGGAATCACTTGGGAATCACGTTGGAATCATGTGTCAATCACTTGGGAATCACGTGGGAATCACGTGGGAAGCACGTGGGAATCACGTGTCACTCACTTGGGAATCACATGGGAATCACGTGAGAATCACGTGGGAATCACGAGGAAATCACGTGTCAATCACTTGGGAATCACGTGGGAATCACGTGGAAATCATGCGTCAATCACGTGGGAAACACGTGGGAGTCACGTGGGAATCACGTGGGAATCAAGTGGGAATCCCGTGGGTATCACGTGTCAATCACGTGGGAGTCATGTGGGAGTCACGTGTCAAGCATGATGGAATCACGTGGGAATCAAGTGGTGATCATGCGTCAATCACGTGGGAATCACGTGGGAGTCACGTGGGAATCACATGGAAATCACGTGGTAATCATGTGGGAATCACGTTGGAATCACGTGTCAATATCGTGTGAATCATGTGGGAATCACTTGTCAATCACGATGGAATTACGTTTGAATCACGTGGGAATCACGTGTCAATCACGTGGGCATCATGTGGGAATCACGTGTCAATCATATGAGCATCATGTGGGCATCACGTGGGAATCATTTGGGAATCACGTGGGAATCAGGGGGGAATCACGTGGGAATCACATGTCAATCACGTGGGAATCACGTGGCAATCACGTGGGAATGACATGTCAATCCCGTGGGAATCACGTGGGAATAAGGTGGGAATCACGTGTCACTCACGTGGGAATCACTTGGGAATCACGTGGGATTCTCGTGGGAATCACGTGTAAATCACGTGTCAATCATGTGAGAATCAAGTGGGAATCACGTGGAAATCACGTGTCAATTACGTGGGAATCACGTGTCAATCACGTTGGAATCACGTGGGAATCAAGTGGGAATCACGTGTCAATCACGTGGGAATCACTGGGGAATCACGTTGGAATCATGTGTAAATCACTTGGGAATAACGTGGGAATCACGTGTCAATCACGTGGGAATTACGTGAGAATCACGTGGGAATCACGTGGGAATCATGGGTCAATCACGTGGGAATCATGTGGGAATCACGTGTCAATCACGATGGAATTACATGTGAATCACGTGTGAATCACGTGGGAATCACGTGGGAATCACATAACAATCATTTCGGAATCACCTGGGAATCACGTGTTAATCACGTGGGAATCACATGGGAATCACGTGGGAATGATGTGTCAATCACGTAGGAATCACGTGGGAATCACGTGTCAATCACGTGGGAATCACGTGTCAATCACGTGGGAATCACTTGGGAATCACGTTGGAATCATGTGTCAATCAATTGGGAATAACGTGGGAATCAAGTGATAATCACGTGGGAATCACGTGTCAATCACGTGGGAATTACGTGAGAATCACGTGGGAATCACATGGGAATTACGTGGTAATCACGTGGGAATCATGCATCAATCACGTGGGAATCATGTGGGAGTCACGTGGGAATCACGTGGGAATCAAGTCGGAATCACGTGGGTATATCGTGTCAATCACGTGGGAGTAATGTGGGAGTCACGTTTCAATCACGATGGAATCACGTGGTAATCAAGTGGTGTTCATGCGTTTATCACGTGGGAATCACGTGTCAATCACGAGGGAATCACGTGCGAATCACGTGTTAATCACGTGGGAATCACTTGGGAATCATGTATCAATCACGTGGGAATATCGTGGGAATCACATTTAATCACGTGGAAATCACATGGGAATCTCGTGTCAATCAAGTTGGAATCACGTGGGAATGACGTGTCAATCACGTTGGCATCACGTGGTAATCATTTGGGAATCACGTGTCATTCATGTTGGAATCATATGGGAATCACGTGGGAATCACGTGTCAATCACGTGGGAATCACGTGGGAATAACGTGGGAATCACGTGTCAATCCTATAGGAATCACGTGGGAATCACGTGGGAATCACGTGTCAATCACGTAGGAATCACGTGTAAATCACGTGGGAATCACGTGGGAATCACGTGGCAATCACGTAGGAATCACGTGTGAATCACGTGGGAATCACGTGGGAATAACGTGACAATCATTTGTGAATCACCTGGGAATCACGTGTTAATCACGAGGGAATCACGTGGGAATCACGTATGAATCACGTGGGAATCACGTGTCAATCACGTGGGAATCACGTGGGTATCACGTGGGAATCACGTGTCAATCCCATAGGAATCATGAGGAATCACGTGGGAATCACGTGTCAATCACGTAGGAATCACGTGTAAATCACGTGGGAATCAAGTGTGAATCACGTGTCAATCACGTGGGAATCACGTGGGAATCATGTGCCAATCACGTGGGAATCACGTGGGAGTCACATGAGAATCACGTGGGAATCACGTGGGAATCACGTGGGGATCACGTGACAATCACGTGGGAGTCATGTGGGAATCACCTGTCAATCATGATGGAATCACGTGGGAATCAAATGGTAATCATACGTCAACCACGTGGGAATCACATGGGAATCACGTGCTAATCACGTGGGAATCACGCTGGAATCACGTGTCAATATCGTGGGAATCATGTGGGAATCGAGTGTCAATCACGATGGAATTACGTGTGAATCACGTGGGAATCACGTGTCAATCACGTGGGAATCACGTGGGAATCACGTGGGATTCACGTGGGAATCACGTGTCAATCACGTGTCAATCATGTGAGAATCAAGTGGGAATCACATGGAAATCACGTGTCAATCACGTGGGAATCACATGGGCATCATGTGTCAATCACGTTGGAATCATGTGGTAATCATATGGGAATCACGTGTCAATCACGTGGGAATCACGTGGGAATCACATGTCAATTACGTGGGAATCACGTTAGAGTCACGGGGGAATCACGTGGGAGTCACGTGTCAATCACGTGGGAATCACGTGGGAATCACGTGTCAATCCCGTATGAATCACGTGTGAATCAGGTGGGAATCACGTGGGAATCACGTGGGAATCATGCGTCAATCACGTGGGAATCACATGGGAGTCACGTGGGAATAACGTGGGAATCACGTGGTAATCACGTAGGTATCACGTGGGAATAACGTGTCAATCACGTGGGAATCATGTGGGAATCACGTGTCAATCACGAGGGAATCACGTAGTAATCACGTGTCAATCACGTGGGCATCACATGGGTATCACACGGGAATCATTTGGGAATCACGTGTCAATCACGTTGGAATCAAGTGGGAATCACTTTTAAATCACGTGGGAATCACGTGTCAATCATGTGGGAAACACGTTTCAATTCCGTGGGAATCAGGTGGGAATCACGTGGGAATCACGTGGGAATCACGTGGGAATCACGTGTCAATCACGTGGGAATCACGTGTCAATCATGTGGGAATCACTTGGGTATAACGTGGGAAACGGGTGTCAATCACGTGGGAATCACGTGGGAATCTCGTGGGAATCACGTGTCAATCACGATGGAATCACGTGGGAATCAAGTGGTAATCATGAGTCAATCACGTTGGAATCACATGGGAATCAAGTGGGAATGACGTATCAATCACGTAGGAATCACGTGGGAATCACGTGTCAATCACGTGGGAATCACGTGTCAATCACGTGGGAATCACTTGGGAATCACGTGGGAATCATGTGTCAATCACTTGGGAATAACGTGGGAATCACGTGGGAAGCACGTGGGAATCACGTGTCAATCACTTGGGAATCACATGGGAATCACGTGATAATCACGGGTCAATCACGATGGAATCACGTGGGAATCAAGTGGTAATCATGAGTCAATCACGTTGGAATCACATGGGAATCAAGTGGGAATGACGGGTCAATCACGTGGGAATCACGTGGGAATCACGTGTCAATCACGTGGGAATCACGTTTCAATCACGTGGGAATCACGTGTCAATCATGTGGGAATCACTTGGGAATCACGTTGGAATCATGTATCAATCACTTGGGAATCACGTGGGAATCACGTGGGAAGCACGTGGGAATCACGTGTCACTCACTTGGGAATCACATGGGAATCACGTGATAATCACGTGGGACTCACGTGTCAATCACGTGGGAATCACGTGGGAATCACGTGTCAATCACTTGGGAATCACGTGGGAATCACGTGGAAATCATGCGTCAATCACGTGGGAAACACGTGGGAGTCACGTGGGAATCACGTGGGAATCAAGTGGGAATCACGTGGGTATCACGTGTCAATCACGTGGGAGTCATGTGGGAGTGTCGTGTCAATCATGATGGAATCACGTGGGAATCAAGTGGTGATCATGCGTCAATCACGTGGGAATAACGTGGGAGTCACGTGGGAATCACATGGAAATCACGTGGTAATCATGTGGGAATCACGTTGGAATCACGTGTCAATATCGTGTGAATCATGTGGGAATCACTTGTCAATCACGATGGAATTACGTTTGAATCACGTGGGAATCACGTGTCAATCAAGTGGGAATCATGTGGGAATCACGTGTCAATCACGTGAGCATCATGTGGGCATCACGTGGGAATCATTTGGGAATCAAGTGGGAATCACGGGGGAATCACGTGGGAATCACATGTCAATCACGTGGGAATCACGTGGCAATCACGTGGGAATGACATGTCAATACCGTGGGAATCACGTGGGAATAAAGTGGGAATCACGTGTCACTCACGTGGGAATCACATGGGAATAATATGGGATTCTCGTGGGAATCACGTGTAAATCACGTGTCAATCATGTGAGAATCAAGTGGGAATCACGTGGAAATCACATGTCAATTATGTGGGAATAACGTGTCAATCACGTGGGAATCACTTGGGAATCACGTTGGAATCATGTGTAAATCACTTGGAAATAACGTGGTAATCACGTGATAATCACGTGGGAATCATGTGTCAATCACGTGGGAATCACGTGAGAATCACGTGGGAATCACGTGGGAATCACGTGTCAATCACGTGGGAATCACGTGGGAATCATGCGTCAATCACGTGGGAATCATGTGGGAGTCACGTGGGAATCACGTGGGAATCAAGTGGGAATCACGTGGGTATCACGTGTCAATCACGAGGGAGTCATGTGGGAGTCACGTGTCAATCACGATGGAATCACGTGGTAATCAAGTGGTGATCATGCGTCTATCACGTGGGAATCACGTGTCAATCAAGAGGGAATCACGTGGGAATCACGTGTTAATCACGTGGGAATCACTTGGGAATCACGTATCAACCACGTGGGAATATCGTGGGAATCACATTTAATCACGTGGAAATCACATGGGAATCTCGTGTCAATCAAGTTGGAATCACGTGGGAATGACGTGTCAATCACGTTGGCATCACGTGGGAATCATTTGGGAATCACATGTCATTCACGTTGGAATCATATGGGAATCACGTGGGAATCATGTTGGAATCACGTGTCAATCACGTGGGTATTACGTGGGAATAACGTGGGAATCACGTGTCAATCACATAGGAATCCCGTGGGAATCACGTGGGAATCACGTGTCAATCACGTAGGAATCACGTGTAAATCACGTGGGAATCATGTGGGAATCACATGTCAATCACGTGGGAATCATGTGGGAATCACGTGGGAATCACGTGGGAATCACGTGACAATCATTTGGGAATCACCTGGGAATCACATGTTAATCACGTGGGAATCAAGTGACAATCATTTGGGATTCACGTGGGAATCACGTGTCAATCACGGGGGAATCACGTGGTAATCACGTGGGAATCAGGTTCGAATCACGTGTCAATAATGTGGGAATCATGTGGGAATCACGTGTCAATCACGATGGAATTACGTGTGAATCACGTGTGAATCACATGGGAATCACGTGGGAATCACGTGACAATCATTTGGGAATCACCCAGGAATCACGTGTTAATCACGTGGGAATCACATGGGAATCACGTGGGAATGACGTATCAATCACGTAGGAATCACGTGGGAATCACGTGTCAATCACGTGGGAATCACATGTCAATCACGTGGGAATCACTTGGGAATCACGTTGGAATCATGTGTCAATCACTTGGGAATAACGTGGGAATCACGTGGGAAGCACGTGGGAATCACGTGTCAATCACTTGGGAAGTACGTGAGAATCACGTTGGAATCACGTGTCCATCACGTGGGAATCATGTGGGAATCATGCGTCAATCACGTGGGAATCACGTAGGAATTACGTGTCAATCACGTGGGAATCACGTGGGAATCACGTGGGAATCACGTGAGAATCACGTGGGAATCACGTGGGAATCACGTTGGAATCACGTGGGAATCACGTGTCAATCACGTGGGAATCACGTGGGAATCACGTGTCAATCACGTGGGAATCACGTGGGAATTACGTGGGAATCACGTTGGAATCACGTGGGAATCACGTGTCAATCACGTGGGAATCACGTGGGAATCACATGTCAATCAAGTTTGAATCACGTGGCAATCACGTGGGAATGACATTTCAATCCCTTGGGAATCACGTGGGAATAAGGTGGGAATCACGTGTCAATCACGTGGGAATCACATGGGAATCACGTGGGATTCACGTGGGAATCACGTGTCAATCACGTGTCAGTCATGTGAGAATCAAGTGGGAATCACGTGGACATCACGTGTCAATCACGTGGGAATCACGTTGGAATCATGTTTCAATCCCGTGGGAATCACGTGGGAATAAGGTGGGAATCACGTGTCAATCACGTGGGAATCACGTAGGAATCACTTGGGAATCACGTGGGAATCATGCATCAATCACGTGGGAATCACATGGGAGTCACATGGGAATTATGTGGGAATCACGTGGTAATCAAGTAGGAATCACGTGGGAATAACGTGTCAATCACGTGGGAATCATTTGGGAATCACGTGTCAGTAACGAGGGAATCACGTAGGAATCACGTGTCAATCACGTGGGCATCACATTGGTATCACACGGGAATCATTTGGGAATCACGTGTCAATCACGTTGGAATCACGTGGGAATCACTTTTGAATCACGGGGGAATCACGTGTCAATCACGAGGGAATCACTTGGGAATCACGTAGGAATCATGTGTCAATCACTTGGGAATAACGTGGGAATCACGTGGGAAGCACGTGGGAATCACGTATCAATCTCTTGGGAATCACATGGGAATCACGTGATAATCACGTGGGAATCACGTGGGAATCACGTGTCAATCACTTGGGAAGTACGTGAGAATCACGTTGGAATCACGTGTCAATCACGTGGGAATCATGTGGAAATCATTCGTCAATCAGGTGTGAAACACGTGGGAATTACGTGTCAATCACGTGGGAATCACGTGGGAATTTCGTCGGAATCTCATGCCAATCACGTGGGAATCACGTGGGAATCACGTGGGAATCACGTGGGAATCACGTGTCAATCACGTGGGAGTCACATGGGAATTACGTGTCAATCACGGGGGAATCACGTGGGAATTACGTCGGAATCTCGTGCCAATCATGTGGGAATTTCGTGCCAATCACGGGGGAATCACGTGTGAATTACGTCGGAATCTCGTGCCAATCATGTGGGAATTTCGTGCCAATCACGTGGGAATCACGTGGGAATCACGTGGGAATCTCGTGGGAATCACGTGGGAATTACGTGGGAATCACGTGTCAGTCACGTGGGAAACATGTGTCAATCAAGTTTGAATTAAGTGGCAATCATGTGGGAATGACATTTCAATCCCTTGGGAATCAAGTGGGAATAAGGTGGGAATCACGTGTCAATCACGTGGGAATCACATGGGAATCACGTGGGATTCACGTGGGAATCACGTGTCAATCACGTGTCAATCATTTGAGAATCAAGAGGGAATCACGTGGAAATCACGTTGGAATCACGTGGGAATCATATGGGAATCACGAGTCAATCACGTGGGAATCACGTGGGAATCACATGACAATTACGTGGGAATCACGTTGGAGCCACGTGGGAATCATGTGTCAATCATGTGGGAATCACGTGGGAATCACGTGTCAATCCCGTGGGAATCACGTGGGAATCACTTGGGAATCACGTGGGAATCACGTGGTAATCACGTAGGAATCACGTGGGAATAACGTGTCATTCACGAGGGAATCACATAGGAATCACGTGTCAGTCAGGTGGGCATCACATGGGTATCACACGGGAATCATTTGGGAATCACTTGTAAATCACGTTGAAATCAAGTCGGAATCACTTTTGAATCACGTGGGAATCACGTTTCAATCACGTGTGAATCACATGTCAATCACGTGGGAATCACGTTTCAATCACGTGTGAATCACATGTCAATCACGTGGGAATCACGTGTCAATCACGTGGGAATCACGTAGGAATCACATGTCAATTACGTGGGAATCACATTGTTGTCACGTGGGAATCACGTGGGAATCACGTGTCTATCACGTGGGAATCACGTGGGAGTCACGTGGGAATCACATGGGAATCACGCGCCAATCACGTGGGAATCACGCTGGAATCACGTTTCAATCACGTGGGAATCATGTGGGAATCACGTGTCAATCACGTGGGCATCACGTGGACAACACGTGGGAATCATTTGGGAATCACGTGGGAATCATGTGGGAATCACGTGTCAATCACGTGTCAGTCATGTGAGAATCAAGTGGGAATCACGTGGACATCACGTGTCAATCACGTGGGAATCACGTGGGAATCATGAGTCAATCACGTGGGAATCACGTGGGAATCACATGTCAATCACGTGGGAATCACGTGGCAATCACGTGGGAATGACATGTCAATACCGTGGGAATCACGTGGGAATAAAGTGGGAATCACGTGTCACTCACGTGGGAATCACATGGGAATAATATGGGATTCTCGTGGGAATCAAGTGTAAATCACGTGTCAATCATGTGAGAATCAAGTGGGAATCACGTGGAAATCACATGTCAATTATGTGGGAATAACGTGTCAATCACGTGGGAATCACTTGGGAATCACGTTGGAATCATGTGTAAATCACTTGGGAATAACGTGGTAATCACGTGATAATCACGTGGGAATCATGTGTCAATCACGTGGGAATCACGTGAGAATCACGTGGGAATCACGTGTCAATCACGTGGGAATCACGTGGGAATCATGCGTCAATCACGTGGGAATCATGTGGGAGTCACGTGGGAATCACGTGGGAATCAAGTGGGAATCACGTGGGTATCACGTGTCAATCACGAGGGAGTCATGTGGGAGTCACGTGTCAATCACGATGGAATCACGTGGTAATCAAGTGGTGATCATGCGTCTATCACGTGGGAATCACGTGTCAATCATGAGGGAATCACGTGGGAATCACGTGTTAATCACGTGGGAATCACTTGGGAATCACGTATCAACCACGTGGGAATATCGTGGGAATCACATTTAATCACGTGGAAATCACATGGGAATCTCGTGTCAATCAAGTTGGAATCACGTGGGAATGACGTGTCAATCACGTTGGCATCACGTGGGAATCATTTGGGAATCACATGTCATTCACGTTGGAATCATATGGGAATCACGTGGGAATCATGTTGGAATCACGTGTCAATCACGTGGGTATTACGTGGGAATAACGTGGGAATCACGTGTCAATCACATAGGAATCCCGTGGGAATCACGTGGGAATCACGTGTCAATCACGTAGGAATCACGTGTAAATCACGTGGGAATCATGTGGGAATCACATGTCAATCACGTGGGAATCATGTGGGAATCACGTGGGAATCACGTGGGAATCACGTGACAATCATTTGGGAATCACCTGGGAATCACATGTTAATCACGTGGGAATCAAGTGACAATCATTTGGGATTCACGTGGGAATCACGTGTCAATCACGGGGGAATCACGTGGTAATCACGTGGGAATCAGGTTCGAATCACGTGTCAATAATGTGGGAATCATGTGGGAATCACGTGTCAATCACGATGGAATTACGTGTGAATCACGTGTGAATCACATGGGAATCACGTGGGAATCACGTGACAATCATTTGGGAATCACCCAGGAATCACGTGTTAATCACGTGGGAATCACATGGGAATCACGTGGGAATGACGTATCAATCACGTAGGAATCAAGTGGGAATCACGTGTCAATCACGTGGGAATCACATGTCAATCACGTGGGAATCACTTGGGAATCACGTTGGAATCATGTGTCAATCACTTGGGAATAACGTGGGAATCACGTGGGAAGCACGTGGGAATCACGTGTCAATCACTTGGGAATCACATGGGAATCACGTGATAATCACGTGGGAATCACGTGTCAATCACTTGGGAAGTACGTGAGAATCACGTTGGAATCACGTGTCCATCACGTGGGAATCATGTGGGAATCATGCGTCAATCACGTGGGAATCACGTAGGAATTACGTGTCAATCACGTGGGAATCACGTGGGAATCACGTGGGAATCACGTGAGAATCACGTGGGAATCACGTGGGAATCACGTTGGAATCACGTGGGAATCACGTGTCAATCACGTGGGAAGCACGTGGGAATCACGTGTCAATCACGTGGGAATCACGTGGGAATTACGTCGGAATCTCGTGCCAATCACGTGGGAATCTCGTGCCAATCACGTGGGAATCACGTGGGAATAACGTGGGAATCTCGTGGGAATCACGAGGGAATTACGTGGGAATCACGTGTCAATCACGTGGGAATCACATGTCAATCAAGTTTGAATCACGTGGCAATCACGTGGGAATGACATTTCAATCCCTTGGGAATCACGTGGGAATAAGGTGGGAATCACGTGTCAATCACGTGGGAATCACATGGGAATCACGTGGGATTCACGTGGGAATCACGTGTCAATCACGTGTCAGTCATGTGAGAATCAAGTGGGAATCACGTGGACATCACGTGTCAATCACGTGGGAATCACGTTGGAATCATGTTTCAATCCCGTGGGAATCACGTGGGAATAAGGTGGGAATCACGTGTCAATCACGTGGGAATCACGTAGGAATCACTTGGGAATCACGTGGGAATCATGCATCAATCACGTGGGAATCACATGGGAGTCACATGGGAATTATGTGGGAATCACGTGGTAATCAAGTAGAAATCACGTGGGAATAACGTGTCAATCACGTGGGAATCATTTGGGAATCACGTGTCAATCACGAGGGAATCACGTAGGAATCAGGTGTCAATCACGTGGGCATCACATTGGTATCACACGGGAATCATTTGGGAATCACGTGTCAATCACGTTGGAATCACGTGGGAATCACTTTTGAATCACGGGGGAATCACGTGTCAATCACGAGGGAATCACTTGGGAATCACGTAGGAATCATGTGTCAATCACTTGGGAATAACGTGGGAATCACGTGGGAAGCACGTGGGAATCACGTATCAATCTCTTGGGAATCACATGGGAATCACGTGATAATCACGTGGGAATCACGTGGGAATCACGTGTCAATCACTTGGGAAGTACGTGAGAATCACGTTGGAATCACGTGTCAATCACGTGGGAATCATGTGGAAATCATTCGTCAATCAGGTGTGAAACACGTGGGAATTACGTGTCAATCACGTGGGAATCACGTGGGAATTTCGTCGGAATCTCATGCCAATCACGTGGGAATCACGTGGGAATCACGTGGGAATCACGTGGGAATCACGTGTCAATCACGTGGGAGTCACATGGGAATTACGTGTCAATCACGGGGGAATCACGTGGGAATTACGTCGGAATCTCGTGCCAATCATGTGGGAATTTCGTGCCAATCACGGGGGAATCACGTGTGAATTAATGTCGGAATCTCGTGCCAATCATGTGGGAATTTCGTGCCAATCACGTGGGAATCACGTGGGAATCACGTGGGAATCTCGTGGGAATCACGTGGGAATTACGTGGGAATCACGTGTCAGTCACGTGGGAAACATGTGTCAATCAAGTTTGAATTAAGTGGCAATCATGTGGGAATGACATTTCAATCCCTTGGGAATCAAGTGGGAATAAGGTGGGAATCACGTGTCAATCACGTGGGAATCACATGGGAATCACGTGGGATTCACGTGGGAATCACGTGTCAATCACGTGTCAATCATGTGAGAATCAAGTGGGAATCACGTGGAAATCACGTTGGAATCACGTGGGAATCATATGGGAATCACGAGTCAATCACGTGGGAATCACGTGGGAATCACATGACAATTACGTGGGAATCACGTTGGAGCCACGTGGGAATCATGTGTCAATCATGTGGGAATCACGTGGGAATCACGTGTCAATCCCGTGGGAATCACGTGGGAATCACTTGGGAATCACGTGGGAATCACGTGGTAATCACGTAGGAATCACGTGGGAATAACGTGTCATTCACGAGGGAATCACATAGGAATCACGTGTCAGTCAGGTGGGCATCACATGGGTATCACACGGGAATCATTTGGGAATCACTTGTAAATCACGTTGAAATCAAGTCGGAATCACTTTTGAATCACGTGGGAATCACGTTTCAATCACGTGTCAATCACGTGGGAATCACGTGTCAATCACGTGGGAATCTCGTGGGAATCACGTGTCAATCATGTTGGAATCACGTGGGAATCATATGGGAATCACGAGTCAATCACGTGGGAATCACGTAGGAATCACATGTCAATTACGTGGGAATCACGTTGTTGTCACGTGGAAATCACGTGGGAATCACGTGTCTATCACGTGGGAATCACGTGGGAGTCACGTGGGAATCACATGGGAATCACGCGCCAATCACGTGGGAATCACGCTGGAATCACGTTTCAATCACGTGGGAATCATGTGGGAATCACGTGTCAATCACGTGGGCATCACGTGGACAACACGTGGGAATCATTTGGGAATCACGTGGGAATCATGTGGGAATCACGTGTCAATCACGTGTCAGTCATGTGAGAATCAAGTGGGAATCACGTGGACATCACGTGTCAATCACGTGGGAATCACGTGGGAATCATGAGTCAATCCCGTGGGAATCACGTGGGAATAAGTTGGGAATCACGTGTCAATCACGTGGGAATCACGTAGGAATCACTTGGGAATCACGTGGGAATTATGCATCAATCACGTGGGAATCACATGGGAGTCTCGTGGGAATAATGTGGGAATCACGTGGTAATCAAGTAGGAATCACGTGGGAATAACGTGTCAATCACGTGGGAATCATGTGGGAATCACGTGTCAATCACGAGGGAATCACGTAGGAATCACGTGTCAATCACGTGGGCATCACATGGGTATCACACGGGAATCATTTGGGAATCACGTGTCAATCACGTTGGAATCACGTGGGAATCACTTTTGAATCACGTGTGAATCACATGTCAATCACGAGGGAATCACTTGGGAATCACGTTGGAATCATGTGTCAATCACTAGGGAATAACGTGGGAATCACGTGGGAAGCACGTGGGAATCACGTGTCAATCTCTTGGGAATCATATGGGAATCACGTGACAATCACGTGGGAATCACGTGTCAATCACGTGGGAATTACGTGAGAATCACGTGGGAATCACCTGGGAATCACATGTCAATCATGTGGGAATCACGTGGGATTCACGCGTCAATCACGTGGGAAACACGTGGGAATTACGTGTCAATCACGTGGAATCACGTGGGAATTACGTCGGAATCTCGTGCCAATCACGTAGGAATCACGTGGGAATCACGTGGGATTCATGCGTCAATCACGTGGGAGTCACGTGGGAATTACGTGTCAATCACGTGGGAATCACGTGGGAATTACGTCGGAATCTCGTGCCAATCATGTGGGAATCTCGTGCCAATCACGTGGGAATCACGTGGGAATCACGTGGGAATCTCGTGGGAATCACGTGGGAATTACGTGGGAATCACGTGTGAATCACGTGGGAAACACATGTCAATCAAGTTTGAATCACGTGGCAATCACGTGGGAATGACATTTCAATCCCTTGGGAATCACGTGGGAATAAGGTGGGAATCACGTGTCAATCACGTGGGAATCACATGGGAATCACGTGGGATTCACGTGGGAATCACGTGTCAATCACTTGTCAATCATGTGAGAATCAAGTGGGAATCACATGGAAATCACGTGTCAATCACGTGGGAATCACGTGGGAATTACGTGTCAATCACGTTGGAATCACGTGGGAATCATATGGGAATCACGAGTCAATCACGTGGGAATCACGTGGGAATCACATGACAATTACGTGGGAATCACGTTGGAGTCACGTGGGAATCATGTGTCAATCACGTGGGAATCACGTGGGAATCACGTGTCAATCCCGTGGGAATCACGTGGGAATCACTTGGGAATCACGTGGGAATAATGCGTCAATCACGTGGGAGTCACGTGGGAATCATGCGTCAATCACGTGGGAATCACATGGGAGTCACTTGGGAATAACGTGGGAATCACGTGGTAATCACGTAGGAATCACGTGGGAATAACGTGTCAATCACGAGGGAATCACGCAGGAATCACGTGTCAATCAGGTGGGCATCACATGGGTATCACACGGGAATCATTTGGCAATCACTTGTAAATCACGTTGGAATCACGTCGGAATCACTTTTGAATCACGTGGGAATCACGTGTCAATCACGTGTGAATCACGTGTCAATCACGTGGGAATCACGTGTCAATCACGTGGGAATCACGTGGGAATCACGTGTCAATCATGTTGGAATCACGTGGGAATGATATGGGAATCACGAGTCAATCACGTGGGAATCACATAGGAATCACATGTCAATTACGTGGGAATCACGTTGTTGTCACGTGGGAATCACGTGGGAATCACGTGTCTATCACGTGGGAATCACGTGGGAGTCACGTTGGAATCACGTGGGAATCACGTGTCAATCACGTGGGAAGCACGTGGGAATCACGTGTCAATCACGTGGGAATCACGTGGGAATTACGTCGGAATCTCGTGCCAATCACGTGGGAATCTCGTGCCAATCACGTGGGAATCACGTGGGAATAACGTGGGAATCTCGTGGGAATCACGAGGGAATTACGTGGGAATCACGTGTCAATCACGTGGGAATCACATGTCAATCAAGTTTGAATCACGTGGCAATCACGTGGGAATGACATTTCAATCCCTTGGGAATCACGTGGGAATAAGGTGGGAATCACGTGTCAATCACGTGGGAATCACATGGGAATCACGTGGGATTCACGTGGGAATCACGTGTCAATCACGTGTCAGTCATGTGAGAATCAAGTGGGAATCACGTGGACATCACGTGTCAATCACGTGGGAATCACGTTGGAATCATGTTTCAATCCCGTGGGAATCACGTGGGAATAAGGTGGGAATCACGTGTCAATCACGTGGGAATCACGTAGGAATCACTTGGGAATCACGTGGGAATCATGCATCAATCACGTGGGAATCACATGGGAGTCACATGGGAATTATGTGGGAATCACGTGGTAATCAAGTAGGAATCACGTGGGAATAACGTGTCAATCACGTGGGAATCATTTGGGAATCACGTGTCAATCACGAGGGAATCACGTAGGAATCAGGTGTCAATCACGTGGGCATCACATTGGTATCACACGGGAATCATTTGGGAATCACGTGTCAATCACGTTGGAATCACGTGGGAATCACTTTTGAATCACGGGGGAATCACGTGTCAATCACGAGGGAATCACTTGGGAATCACGTAGGAATCATGTGTCAATCACTTGGGAATAACGTGGGAATCACGTGGGAAGCACGTGGGAATCACGTATCAATCTCTTGGGAATCACATGGGAATCACGTGATAATCACGTGGGAATCACGTGGGAATCACGTGTCAATCACTTGGGAAGTACGTGAGAATCACGTTGGAATCACGTGTCAATCACGTGGGAATCATGTGGAAATCATTCGTCAATCAGGTGTGAAACACGTGGGAATTACGTGTCAATCACGTGGGAATCACGTGGGAATTTCGTCGGAATCTCATGCCAATCACGTGGGAATCACGTGGGAATCACGTGGGAATCACGTGGGAATCACGTGTCAATCACGTGGGAGTCACATGGGAATTACGTGTCAATCACGGGGGAATCACGTGGGAATTACGTCGGAATCTCGTGCCAATCATGTGGGAATTTCGTGCCAATCACGGGGGAATCACGTGTGAATTAATGTCGGAATCTCGTGCCAATCATGTGGGAATTTCGTGCCAATCACGTGGGAATCACGTGGGAATCACGTGGGAATCTCGTGGGAATCACGTGGGAATTACGTGGGAATCACGTGTCAGTCACGTGGGAAACATGTGTCAATCAAGTTTGAATTAAGTGGCAATCATGTGGGAATGACATTTCAATCCCTTGGGAATCAAGTGGGAATAAGGTGGGAATCACGTGTCAATCACGTGGGAATCACATGGGAATCACGTGGGATTCACGTGGGAATCACGTGTCAATCACGTGTCAATCATGTGAGAATCAAGTGGGAATCACGTGGAAATCACGTTGGAATCACGTGGGAATCATATGGGAATCACGAGTCAATCACGTGGGAATCACGTGGGAATCACATGACAATTACGTGGGAATCACGTTGGAGCCACGTGGGAATCATGTGTCAATCATGTGGGAATCACGTGGGAATCACGTGTCAATCCCGTGGGAATCACGTGGGAATCACTTGGGAATCACGTGGGAATCACGTGGTAATCACGTAGGAATCACGTGGGAATAACGTGTCATTCACGAGGGAATCACATAGGAATCACGTGTCAGTCAGGTGGGCATCACATGGGTATCACACGGGAATCATTTGGGAATCACTTGTAAATCACGTTGAAATCAAGTCGGAATCACTTTTGAATCACGTGGGAATCACGTTTCAATCACGTGTCAATCACGTGGGAATCACGTGTCAATCACGTGGGAATCTCGTGGGAATCACGTGTCAATCATGTTGGAATCACGTGGGAATCATATGGGAATCACGAGTCAATCACGTGGGAATCACGTAGGAATCACATGTCAATTACGTGGGAATCACGTTGTTGTCACGTGGAAATCACGTGGGAATCACGTGTCTATCACGTGGGAATCACGTGGGAGTCACGTGGGAATCACATGGGAATCACGCGCCAATCACGTGGGAATCACGCTGGAATCACGTTTCAATCACGTGGGAATCATGTGGGAATCACGTGTCAATCACGTGGGCATCACGTGGACAACACGTGGGAATCATTTGGGAATCACGTGGGAATCATGTGGGAATCACGTGTCAATCACGTGTCAGTCATGTGAGAATCAAGTGGGAATCACGTGGACATCACGTGTCAATCACGTGGGAATCACGTGGGAATCATGAGTCAATCCCGTGGGAATCACGTGGGAATAAGTTGGGAATCACGTGTCAATCACGTGGGAATCACGTAGGAATCACTTGGGAATCACGTGGGAATTATGCATCAATCACGTGGGAATCACATGGGAGTCTCGTGGGAATAATGTGGGAATCACGTGGTAATCAAGTAGGAATCACGTGGGAATAACGTGTCAATCACGTGGGAATCATGTGGGAATCACGTGTCAATCACGAGGGAATCACGTAGGAATCACGTGTCAATCACGTGGGCATCACATGGGTATCACACGGGAATCATTTGGGAATCACGTGTCAATCACGTTGGAATCACGTGGGAATCACTTTTGAATCACGTGTGAATCACATGTCAATCACGAGGGAATCACTTGGGAATCACGTTGGAATCATGTGTCAATCACTAGGGAATAACGTGGGAATCACGTGGGAAGCACGTGGGAATCACGTGTCAATCTCTTGGGAATCATATGGGAATCACGTGACAATCACGTGGGAATCACGTGTCAATCACGTGGGAATTACGTGAGAATCACGTGGGAATCACCTGGGAATCACATGTCAATCATGTGGGAATCACGTGGGATTCACGCGTCAATCACGTGGGAAACACGTGGGAATTACGTCGGAATCACGTGCCAATCACGTAGGAATCACGTGGGAATCACGTGGGATTCACGCGTCAATCACGTGGGAGTCACGTGGGAATTACGTGTCAATCACGTGGGAATCACGTGGGAATTACGTCGGAATCTCGTGCCAATCATGTGGGAATCTCGTGCCAATCACGTGGGAATCACGTGGGAATCACGTGGGAATCTCGTGGGAATCACGTGGGAATTACGTGGGAATCACGTGTGAATCACGTGGGAAACACATGTCAATCAAGTTTGAATCACGTGGCAATCACGTGGGAATGACATTTCAATCCCTTGGGAATCACGTGGGAATAAGGTGGGAATCACGTGTCAATCACGTGGGAATCACATGGGAATCACGTGGGATTCACGTGGGAATCACGTGTCAATCACTTGTCAATCATGTGAGAATCAAGTGGGAATCACATGGAAATCACGTGTCAATCACGTGGGAATCACGTGGGAATTACGTGTCAATCACGTTGGAATCACGTGGGAATCATATGGGAATCACGAGTCAATCACGTGGGAATCACGTGGGAATCACATGACAATTACGTGGGAATCACGTTGGAGTCACGTGGGAATCATGTGTCAATCACGTGGGAATCACGTGGGAATCACGTGTCAATCCCGTGGGAATCACGTGGGAATCACTTGGGAATCACGTGGGAATAATGCGTCAATCACGTGGGAGTCACGTGGGAATCATGCGTCAATCACGTGGGAATCACATGGGAGTCACTTGGGAATAACGTGGGAATCACGTGGTAATCACGTAGGAATCACGTGGGAATAACGTGTCAATCACGAGGGAATCACGCAGGAATCACGTGTCAATCAGGTGGGCATCACATGGGTATCACACGGGAATCATTTGGCAATCACTTGTAAATCACGTTGGAATCACGTCGGAATCACTTTTGAATCACGTGGGAATCACGTGTCAATCACGTGTGAATCACGTGTCAATCACGTGGGAATCACGTGTCAATCACGTGGGAATCACGTGGGAATCACGTGTCAATCATGTTGGAATCACGTGGGAATGATATGGGAATCACGAGTCAATCACGTGGGAATCACATAGGAATCACATGTCAATTACGTGGGAATCACGTTGTTGTCACGTGGGAATCACGTGGGAATCACGTGTCTATCACGTGGGAATCACGTGGGAGTCACGTGGGAATCACATGGGAATCACGCGCAAATCATGTGGGAATCACGCTGGAATCACGTTTCAATCACGTGGGAATCATGTGGGTATCACGTGTCAATCACGTGGGCATCACGTGGACATCACGTGGGAATCATTTTGGAATCACGTGGGAATCATGTGGGAATCACGTGGGAATCACGTGTCAATCACGTGGGAATCACGTGGGAATGACATATCAATCACGTGGGAATCACGTGGGAATCACGAGTCAATACCGTGGGAATCACGTGGGAATAAGGTGGGAATCACGTGTCAATCACGTGGGAATCACGTGGGAATCACGTGGGAATCATGCGTAAATCACGTGGGAATCACATGGGAGTCACGTGGGAATAACGTGGGAATCACGTGGGAATCATGTGGGAATCACGTGTCAATCACGTGGGCATCACATGGGTATCACAAGGGAATCATTTGGGAATCACCTGTCAATCACATTGGAGTCACGTGGGAATCACTTTTGAATCACGCGGGAATCACGTGTCAATCACGTGGGAAACACGTTTCAATCCCATGGGAATCAGGTGGGAATCATGATGGAATCACGTGGGAATCAAGTGGTAATCACGCGTCAATCACGTGGGAATCACGTGGGACTCACGTGGGAATCATATGGGAATCATGCGGTAATCACGTGGGAATCAGGTTCGAATCACGTGTCAATAACGTGGGAATCATGTGGGAATCACGTGTCAATCACGATGGAATTACATGTGAATCACGTGTGAATCACGTGGGAATCACGTGGGAATCACTTGACAATCATTTGGGAGTCCCCTGGGAATCACGTGTTAGTCACGTGGGAATCACATGGGAATCACGTGGGAATGACGTGTCAATCACGTAGGAATCACGTGGGAATCACGTGTCAATCACGTGGGAATCACGTGTCAATCACGTGGGAATCACTTGGGAATCACGTTGGAGTCATGTGTCAATCACTTGGGAATAACGTGGGAATCACGTGGGAAGCACGTGGGAATCACGTGTCAATCACTTGGGAATCACATGGGAATCACGTGATAATCACGTGGGAATCACGTGTCAATCACGTGGGATTCACGAGGGAATCATGCGTCAATCACGTGGGAATCATGTGGGAGTCACGTGGGAATCACGTGGGAATTAAGTGGGAATCACGTGGGAATCAAGTGGGAATCACATGTCAATGACGTGGGAATCATGTGGGAATCACGTGTCAATCACGATGGAATCACGTGGGAATCAAGTGGTGATCATGTGTCTATCACGTGGGAATCACGTGTCAATCACGAGCGAATCACGTGGGAATCACGTGTCAATCACGTGGGAATCACGTGGGAATCATGCATCAATCACGTGTGAATCACATGGGAGTCACGTGGGAATATTGTGGGTGTCACGTGGTAATCACGTGGGAATCAAGTGGGAATCACGTGTCAATCACGTGGGAATCATGTGGGAATCACGTGTCAATCACGAGGGAATCACGTGGTAATCACATTGGAATCACGTGTCAATCACTTGGGAACCACTTGGGAATCACGTAGGAATCACGTATCATTCACGTTTGAATCACGTGGGAATCACGTGGGAATTACATGTCAATCACATGGGAATCACATGGGAATCACGTGTCAATCACGTGGGAATCACGTGGGAATCACGTGGGAATCACGTGGGAATCACGTGGGAATCACGTGTCAATCACGTGGGAATCACGTGGGAATCACGTGGGAATCACGTTGGAATCACGTGGGAATCACGTGTCAATCACGTGGGAAGCACGTGGGAATCACGTGTCAATCACGTGGGAATCACGTGGGAATTACGTCGGAATCTCGTGCCAATCACGTGGGAATCTCGTGCCAATCACGTGGGAATCACGTGGGAATAACGTGGGAATCTCGTGGGAATCACGAGGGAATTACGTGGGAATCACGTGTCAATCACGTGGGAATCACATGTCAATCAAGTTTGAATCACGTGGCAATCACGTGGGAATGACATTTCAATCCCTTGGGAATCACGTGGGAATAAGGTGGGAATCACGTGTCAATCACGTGGGAATCACATGGGAATCACGTGGGATTCACGTGGGAATCACGTGTCAATCACGTGTCAGTCATGTGAGAATCAAGTGGGAATCACGTGGACATCACGTGTCAATCACGTGGGAATCACGTTGGAATCATGTTTCAATCCCGTGGGAATCACGTGGGAATAAGGTGGGAATCACGTGTCAATCACGTGGGAATCACGTAGGAATCACTTGGGAATCACGTGGGAATCATGCATCAATCACGTGGGAATCACATGGGAGTCACATGGGAATTATGTGGGAATCACGTGGTAATCAAGTAGGAATCACGTGGGAATAACGTGTCAATCACGTGGGAATCATTTGGGAATCACGTGTCAATCACGAGGGAATCACGTAGGAATCAGGTGTCAATCACGTGGGCATCACATTGGTATCACACGGGAATCATTTGGGAATCACGTGTCAATCACGTTGGAATCACGTGGGAATCACTTTTGAATCACGGGGGAATCACGTGTCAATCACGAGGGAATCACTTGGGAATCACGTAGGAATCATGTGTCAATCACTTGGGAATAACGTGGGAATCACGTGGGAAGCACGTGGGAATCACGTATCAATCTCTTGGGAATCACATGGGAATCACGTGATAATCACGTGGGAATCACGTGGGAATCACGTGTCAATCACTTGGGAAGTACGTGAGAATCACGTTGGAATCACGTGTCAATCACGTGGGAATCATGTGGAAATCATTCGTCAATCAGGTGTGAAACACGTGGGAATTACGTGCAATCACGTGGGAATCACGTGGGAATTTCGTCGGAATCTCATGCCAATCACGTGGGAATCACGTGGGAATCACGTGGGAATCACGTGGGAATCACGTGTCAATCACGTGGGAGTCACATGGGAATTACGTGTCAATCACGGGGGAATCACGTGGGAATTACGTCGGAATCTCGTGCCAATCATGTGGGAATTTCGTGCCAATCACGGGGGAATCACGTGTGAATTAATGTCGGAATCTCGTGCCAATCATGTGGGAATTTCGTGCCAATCACGTGGGAATCACGTGGGAATCACGTGGGAATCTCGTGGGAATCACGTGGGAATTACGTGGGAATCACGTGTCAGTCACGTGGGAAACATGTGTCAATCAAGTTTGAATTAAGTGGCAATCATGTGGGAATGACATTTCAATCCCTTGGGAATCAGGTGGGAATAAGGTGGGAATCACGTGTCAATCACGTGGGAATCACATGGGAATCACGTGGGATTCACGTGGGAATCACGTGTCAATCACGTGTCAATCATGTGAGAATCAAGTGGGAATCACGTGGAAATCACGTTGGAATCACGTGGGAATCATATGGGAATCACGAGTCAATCACGTGGGAATCACGTGGGAATCACATGACAATTACGTGGGAATCACGTTGGAGCCACGTGGGAATCATGTGTCAATCATGTGGGAATCACGTGGGAATCACGTGTCAATCCCGTGGGAATCACGTGGGAATCACTTGGGAATCACGTGGGAATCACGTGGTAATCACGTAGGAATCACGTGGGAATAACGTGTCATTCACGAGGGAATCACATAGGAATCACGTGTCAGTCAGGTGGGCATCACATGGGTATCACACGGGAATCATTTGGGAATCACTTGTAAATCACGTTGAAATCAAGTCGGAATCACTTTTGAATCACGTGGGAATCACGTTTCAATCACGTGTCAATCACGTGGGAATCACGTGTCAATCACGTGGGAATCTCGTGGGAATCACGTGTCAATCATGTTGGAATCACGTGGGAATCATATGGGAATCACGAGTCAATCACGTGGGAATCACGTAGGAATCACATGTCAATTACGTGGGAATCACGTTGTTGTCACGTGGAAATCACGTGGGAATCACGTGTCTATCACGTGGGAATCACGTGGGAGTCACGTGGGAATCACATGGGAATCACGCGCCAATCACGTGGGAATCACGCTGGAATCACGTTTCAATCACGTGGGAATCATGTGGGAATCACGTGTCAATCACGTGGGCATCACGTGGACAACACGTGGGAATCATTTGGGAATCACGTGGGAATCATGTGGGAATCACGTGTCAATCACGTGTCAGTCATGTGAGAATCAAGTGGGAATCACGTGGACATCACGTGTCAATCACGTGGGAATCACGTGGGAATCATGAGTCATTCCCGTGGGAATCACGTGGGAATAAGTTGGGAATCACGTGTCAATCACGTGGGAATCACGTAGGAATCACTTGGGAATCACGTGGGAATTATGCATCAATCACGTGGGAATCACATGGGAGTCTCGTGGGAATAATGTGGGAATCACGTGGTAATCAAGTAGGAATCACGTGGGAATAACGTGTCAATCACGTGGGAATCATGTGGGAATCACGTGTCAATCACGAGGGAATCACGTAGGAATCACGTGTCAATCACGTGGGCATCACATGGGTATCACACGGGAATCATTTGGGAATCACGTGTCAATAACGTTGGAATCACGTGGGAATCACTTTTGAATCACGTGTGAATCACATGTCAATCACGAGGGAATCACTTGGGAATCACGTTGGAATCATGTGTCAATCACTAGGGAATAACGTGGGAATCACGTGGGAAGCACGTGGGAATCACGTGTCAATCTCTTGGGAATCATATGGGAATCACGTGACAATCACGTGGGAATCACGTGTCAATCACGTGGGAATTACGTGAGAATCACGTGGGAATCACCTGGGAATCACATGTCAATCATGTGGGAATCACGTGGGATTCACGCGTCAATCACGTGGGAAACACGTGGGAATTACGTGTCAATCACGTGGAATCACGTGGGAATTACGTCGGAATCTCGTGCCAATCACGTAGGAATCACGTGGGAATCACGTGGGATTCACGCGTCAATCACGTGGGAGTCACGTGGGAATTACGTGTCAATCACGTGGGAATCACGTGGGAATTACGTCGGAATCTCGTGCCAATCATGTGGGAATCTCGTGCCAATCACGTGGGAATCACGTGGGAATCACGTGGGAATCTCGTGGGAATCACGTGGGAATTACGTGGGAATCACGTGTGAATCACGTGGGAAACACATGTCAATCAAGTTTGAATCACGTGGCAATCACGTGGGAATGACATTTCAATCCCTTGGGAATCACGTGGGAATAAGGTGGGAATCACGTGTCAATCACGTGGGAATCACATGGGAATCACGTGGGATTCACGTGGGAATCACGTGTCAATCACTTGTCAATCATGTGAGAATCAAGTGGGAATCACATGGAAATCACGTGTCAATCACGTGGGAATCACGTGGGAATTACGTGTCAATCACGTTGGAATCACGTGGGAATCATATGGGAATCACGAGTCAATCACGTGGGAATCACGTGGGAATCACATGACAATTACGTGGGAATCACGTTGGAGTCACGTGGGAATCATGTGTCAATCACGTGGGAATCACGTGGGAATCACGTGTCAATCCCGTGGGAATCACGTGGGAATCACTTGGGAATCACGTGGGAATAATGCGTCAATCACGTGGGAGTCACGTGGGAATCATGCGTCAATCACGTGGGAATCACATGGGAGTCACTTGGGAATAACGTGGGAATCACGTGGTAATCACGTAGGAATCACGTGGGAATAACATGTCAATCACGAGGGAATCACGCAGGAATCACGTGTCAATCAGGTGGGCATCACATGGGTATCACACGGGAATCATTTGGCAATCACTTGTAAATCACGTTGGAATCACGTCGGAATCACTTTTGAATCACGTGGGAATCACGTGTCAATCACGTGTGAATCACGTGTCAATCACGTGGGAATCACGTGTCAATCACGTGGGAATCACGTGGGAATCACGTGTCAATCATGTTGGAATCACGTGGGAATGATATGGGAATCACGAGTCAATCACGTGGGAATCACATAGGAATCACATGTCAATTACGTGGGAATCACGTTGTTGTCACGTGGGAATCACGTGGGAATCACGTGTCTATCACGTGGGAATCACGTGGGAGTCACGTGGGAATCACATGGGAATCACGCGCAAATCATGTGGGAATCACGCTGGAATCACGTTTCAATCACGTGGGAATCATGTGGGTATCACGTGTCAATCACGTGGGCATCACGTGGACATCACGTGGGAATCATTTTGGAATCACGTGGGAATCATGTGGGAATCACGTGGGAATCACGTGTCAATCACGTGGGAATCACGTGGGAATGACATATCAATCACGTGGGAATCACGTGGGAATCACGAGTCAATCCCGTGGGAATCACGTGGGAATAAGGTGGGAATCACGTGTCAATCACGTGGGAATCACGTGGGAATCACGTGGGAATCATGCGTAAATCACGTGGGAATCACATGGGAGTCACGTGGGAATAACGTGGGAATCACGTGGGAATCATGTGGGAATCACGTGTCAATCACGTGGGCATCACATGGGTATCACAAGGGAATCATTTGGGAATCACCTGTCAATCACATTGGAGTCACGTGGGAATCACTTTTGAATCACGCGGGAATCACGTGTCAATCACGTGGGAAACACGTTTCAATCCCATGGGAATCAGGTGGGAATCATGATGGAATCACGTGGGAATCAAGTGGTAATCACGCGTCAATCACGTGGGAATCACGTGGGACTCACGTGGGAATCATATGGGAATCATGCGGTAATCACGTGGGAATCAGGTTCGAATCACGTGTCAATAACGTGGGAATCATGTGGGAATCACGTGTCAATCACGATGGAATTACATGTGAATCACGTGTGAATCACGTGGGAATCACGTGGGAATCACTTGACAATCATTTGGGAGTCCCCTGGGAATCACGTGTTAGTCACGTGGGAATCACATGGGAATCACGTGGGAATGACGTGTCAATCACGTAGGAATCACGTGGGAATCACGTGTCAATCACGTGGGAATCACGTGTCAATCACGTGGGAATCACTTGGGAATCACGTTGGAGTCATGTGTCAATCACTTGGGAATAACGTGGGAATCACGTGGGAAGCACGTGGGAATCACGTGTCAATCACTTGGGAATCACATGGGAATCACGTGATAATCACGTGGGAATCACGTGTCAATCACGTGGGATTCACGAGGGAATCATGCGTCAATCACGTGGGAATCATGTGGGAGTCACGTGGGAATCACGTGGGAATTAAGTGGGAATCACGTGGGAATCAAGTGGGAATCACATGTCAATGACGTGGGAATCATGTGGGAATCACGTGTCAATCACGATGGAATCACGTGGGAATCAAGTGGTGATCATGTGTCTATCACGTGGGAATCACGTGTCAATCACGAGCGAATCACGTGGGAATCACGTGTCAATCACGTGGGAATCACGTGGGAATCATGCATCAATCACGTGTGAATCACATGGGAGTCACGTGGGAATATTGTGGGTGTCACGTGGTAATCACGTGGGAATCAAGTGGGAATCACGTGTCAATCACGTGGGAATCATGTGGGAATCACGTGTCAATCACGAGGGAATCACGTGGTAATCACATTGGAATCACGTGTCAATCACTTGGGAACCACTTGGGAATCACGTAGGAATCACGTATCATTCACGTTTGAATCACGTGGGAATCACGTGGGAATTACATGTCAATCACATGGGAATCACGTGGGAATCACGTGTCAATCACGTGGGAATCACGTGGGAATCACGTGGGAATCACGTGTGAACCACGTGGGAATCACGTGGGAATCACATGGGAATCATGCGTCAATCATGTGGGAATCACATTGCAGTCACGTGGCAATCTCGTGGAAATCAGGTGGCAATCACATGGGAATCACGTGGAAATCACGTGTCAATCATGGTGGAATCACGTGGGAATCACGTGAGAATCTCCTGTCATTCACGTGAGATTCACGTGTCAATCACGTTGGAATCACGTCGGAATCACGTGGGTATCATGGGTCAATCACGTGGAAACACGTGGGAATCACGTGGGAATCACGTGACAATCACATGGGAATCACGTGAGAATCACGTGTTAAACACGTGGAATCACGTGATAATCATGCGCCAATCACGTGGGAATCACGTGGGAGTCACGTGGGAATCACGTGTCAATCCCAGAGGAATCACGTGAGAATCACATGGGAATCACGTGTCAATCACGTGGGAATCACGTGGGAATCATGCGCCAATCACGTGGGAATCACGTGGGAGTCACGTAGGAGTCACGTGGGTATCACGTGGGAATCACGTGGGAATCACGTGGGTATCAGGTGACAATCACTTGGGAGTCATGTGGGAATCACGTGTCAATCATGATGGAATCACGTGGGAATCACATTTAATCACATGGAAATCACATGGGAATCTCGTGTCAATCAAGTTGGAATCACGTGGGAATGACGTGTCAATCACATGGGCATCACGTGGGAATCATTTGGAAATCACGTGTCAATCTCGTTGGAATCATATGGGAATCACGTGGGAATCACGTGGGAATAACGTGTCAATCACGAGGGAATCACGTGGGAATCACGTGGGAATCACGTGTCAATTCCATAAGAATCACGTGGGAATCACGTGTCAATCACGTAGGAATCACGTGTAAATCACGTGGGAGTCACGTGGGAATCACGTGTCAATCACTTGGGAATCATGTGGGAATCACGTGGGAATCACGTGGGAATCACGTGACAATCATTTGGGAATCACCTGGGAATCACGTGTTAATCACGTGTGAATCACGTGGGAATCACGTAGGAATCAGGTGGAAATCACGTGGGAATGACGTGTCAATCTCGTGGGAATCACGTGGGAATCACGTGGGAATCACGTGTCAATCACGTGGGAATCACGTGGGAATCACGTGGGAATCACGTAGGAATCAGGTGGAAATCACGTGGGAATGACGTGTCAATCTCGTGGGAATCACGTGGGAATCACGCTGGAATCACGTGTCAATATCGTGGGAATCATGTGGGAATCGAGTGTCAATTACAATGGAATTACCTGTGAATCACGTGGGAATCACGTGGGAATCACATGGGAATCACGTGTCAATCCCAGAGGAATCACGTGGGAATCACGTGGGAATCACGTGTCAATCACGTAAGAATCACGTGTCAATCACGTGGGAATCACGTGGGAATCATGCGCCAATCACGTGGGAATCACGTGGGAGTCACGTGGGAATCATGTGGGTATCACGTGGGAATCAAGTGGGAATCACGTGGGTATCATGTGACAATCACGTGGGAGACATGTGGCAATCACGTGTCAATCATGATGGAATCACGTGGGAATCAAGGGGTAATCATGCGTCAATCACGTGGGAATCACGTGGTTGTCACGTGGGAATCACATGGGAATCACGTGGTAATCACGTGGGATTCACGCTGGAATCACGTGTCAATATCGTGGGAATCATGTGGGAATCGAGTGTCAATCACGATGGAATTACGTGTGAATCACATGGGAATCACGTATCAATCACGTGGGAATCATGGGGAATCACGTGTCAATCACGTGGGCATCACGTGGGCATCACGTGGGATTCATTTGGGAATCACGTGGGAATCACGTGGGAATCACGTGTCAATCACGTGGGAATCACGTGGAATCACGTGGGAATGACATATCAATTACGTGGGAATCACGTGGGAATCACGTGTCAATCCCGTGGGAATCACGTGGGAATAAGGTGGGAATCACGTGTCAATCTAGTGGGAATCACGTGGGAATCACGTGGGATTCACGTGGGAATCACCTGTCAATCACGTGGGAATCACGTGTCAATCCCGTATGAATCACGTGCGAATTACGTGGGAATCACGTGGGAATCATGCGTCAATCACGTGGGAATCACATGGGAGTCACGTGGGAATAACGGGGGAATCACGTGGTAATCACGTAGGAATCACGTGGGAATAACGTGTCAATCACTTGGGAATCATGTGGGAATCACGTGTCAATCACGAGGGAATCACGTAGTAATCACGTGTCAATCACGTGGGCATCACATGGGTATCACAAGGGAATCATTTGGGAATCTCGTGTCAATCACGTTGGAATCACGTGGGAATCACTTTTGAATCACGTGGGAATCAGGTGTCAATCACGTGGAAAACACGTTTCAATCCCGTGGGAATCAGGTGGGAATCACGTGGGAATCACGTGGGAATCATGTGCGAATCATGTGGGAATCACGTGTCAATCACGTGGGAATCACGTGTCAATCATGTGGGAAAATCTTGGGTATCACGTGGGAATCACGTGTCAATCCCGTGGGAATCACGTGAGAATCACATGGGAATCATGTGGGATTCTCGTTGGAATCACGTGTCAATCACCTGTCAATCATATGAGAATCACATGGGAATCATATGAGAATCACGAGTCAATCACGTGGGAATCACGTGGGAATCACATGTCAATTACGTGGGAATCACATGTCAATCACGTGGGAATCACGTGGCAATCACATGAGAATGACATTTCAATCCCTTGGGAATCACGTGGGAATAAGGTGGGAATCACGTGTCAATCACGTGGGAATCACGTGGCAATCACGTGTCAATCACGTGGGAATCACGTGTCATTCCCGTGGGAATCACGTAGGAATCACGTGGGAATCACGTGGGAATTACGTGGGAATCACGTGTCAATCACGTGGGAATCAGATGTCAATCACGTGGGAATCACGTGGCAATCACGTGGGAATGACATTTCAATCCCTTGGGTATCACGTGGGAATAAGGTGATAATCACGTGTCAATCACGTGGGAATCACATGGGAATCACATGGGATTCACGTGGGAATCACGTGTAAATCACGTGTCAATCATGTGAGAATCAAGAGGGAATCACGTGGAAATCACGTGTCAATCACGTGGGAATCACGTGTCAATCACGTTGGAATCACGTGGGAATCATATGGGAATCACGAGTCAATCACGTGGGAATCACGTAGGAATCACATGTCAATTACGTGGGAATCACGTTGGAGTCACGTCGGAATCACGTGGGAAACACGTGTCAATCACTTGGGAATCACGTGGGAATCACGTGTCAATCCCGTGGGAATCACGTGGGAATCACTTGGGAATCACATGGGAATCATGCGTCAATCACGTGGGAGTCACGTGGGAATCATGCGTCACTCACGTGGGAATCACGTGCGAATCACGTGTCAATCACGTAGGAATCACGTGGGAATCACGTGGGAATCACTTGGGAATCACGTGTCATTCACGTGGGAATCACGTGGGAATAACGTGGGAATCACGTGTCAATCCCATAGGAATCCCGTGGGAATCACGTGGGAATCACGTGTCAATCACGTAGGAATCACGTGTAAATCACTTGGGAATCATGTGGGAATCACGTGGGAATCACGTGTCAATCACGTGGGAATCACATGGGAATCACGTGGGAATCACGTGTAAATCACTTGGGAATCATGTGGGAATCATGTGGGAATCATGCGTCAATCACGTGGGAATCACGTGGGAATTACGTGTCAATCACGTGGGAATCACGTGGGAATCACGTGGGAATCACGTGAGAATCACGTGGGAATCACGTGGGAATCTCGTGGGAATCACGAGGGAATTACGTGTGAATCACGTGTCAATCACGTGGGAATCACATGTCAATCAAGTTTGAATCACGTGGCAATCACGTGGGAATGACATTTCAATCCCTTGGGAATCACGTGGGAATAAGGCGTGAATCACGTGTCAATCACGTGGGAATCATGCGTCAATCACGTGGGAAACACGTGGGAGTCACGTGGGAATCACGTGAGAATCACGTGGGAATCACGTGGGAATCACGTGGGAATTACGTGTCAATCACGTGGGAATCACGTGGGAATTACGTCGGAATCTCGTGCCAATCACGTGGGAATCTCGTGCCAATCACGTGGGAATCAAGTGGGAATCACGTGGGAATCACGTGAGAATCACGTGGGAATCACGTGGGAATCACGTGGGAATCACGTGGGAATCTCTTGTCAATCACGTGGGAATCACGTGGGAATTACGTGTCAATCACGTGGGAATCACGTGGGAATTACGTCGGAATCTCGTGCCAATCACGTGGGAATCTCGTGCCAATCACGTGGGAATCACGTGGGAATCACGTGGGAATCTCGTGGGTATCACGAGGGAATTACGTGGGAATCACGTGTCAATCACGTGGGAATCACATGTCAATCAAGTTTGAATCACGTGGGAATCACGTGGGAATCACGTGAGAATCACGTGGGAATCACGTGGGAATTACGTGAGAATCACGTTGGAATCACGTGTCAATCACGTGGGAATCATGTGGGAATCATGCGTCAATCACGTGGGAATCACGTGGGAATTACGTGTCAATCACGTGGGAATCACGTGGGAATCACGTGGGAATCACGTGAGAATCACGTGGGAATCACGTGGGAATCTCGTGGGAATCACGAGGGAATTACGTGGGAATCACGTGTCAATCACGTGGGAATCACATGTCAATCAAGTTTGAATCACGTGGCAATCACGTGGGAATGACATTTCAATCCCTTGGGAATCACGTGGTAATAAGGCGGGAATCACGTGTCAATCACGTGGGAATCACATGGGTATCATGTGGGATTTACGTGTGAATCACGTGTCAATCACGTGTCAGTCATGTGAGAGTCAAGTGGGAATCACGTGAACATCACGTGTCAATCAAGTGGGAATCACGTGGGAATCATGAGTCAATCCCGTGGGAGTCACGTGGGAATAAGGTGGGAATCACATGTCAATCACGTGGGAATCACGTAGGAATCACTTGGGAATCACGTGGGAATCATGCATCAATCACGTGGGAATCACATGGGACTCACGTGGGAATAATGTGGGAATCACGTGTCAATCACGTGTCAATCATGTGAGAATCACGTGGGAATCATGTGGAAATCACGTGTCAATCACGTGGGAATCACGTGTAAATCACGTTGGAATCACGTGGGAATCATATGGGAATCACGAGTCAATCACGTGGGAATCACATGACAATTACGTGGGAATCACGTTGGAGTCACGTGGGAATCATGTGTCAATCACGTGGGAATCACGTGGGAATCAAGTGTCAATCCCGTGGGAATCACGTGGGAATCACGTGGGAATCAAGTGGGAATCATGCGTCAATCACGTGGGAGTCACGTGGGAGTCACTTGGGAATAACGTGGGAATCACGTGGTAATCACGTAGGAATCACGTGAGAATAACGTGCCAATCACGAGGGAAGCACGTAGGAATCACGTGTCAGTCAGGTGGGCATCACATGGGTATCACACGGCAATCATTTGGGAATCACTTGTAAATCACGTTGGAATCACGTCGGAATCACGTTTGAATCACTTGGGAATCACGTGTAAATCACGTGTGAATCACGTGGGAATCACGTGTAAATCACGTGTGAATCACGTGTCAATCACGTGGGAATCACGTGTCAATCACGTGGGAATCACGTGGGAATCACGTATCAATCATGTTGGAATCACGTGGGAATCATACGGGAATCACGAGTCAATCACGTGGGAATCACGTAGGAATCACATGTCAATTACGTGGGAATCACGTTGTTGTCACGTGGGAATCACGTGGGAATCAGGTGTCTATCACGTGGGAATCACGTGGAAGTCACGTGGGAATCACATGGGAATAACGCGCCAATCACGTGGGAATCCCGCTGGAATCACGTTTCAATCACGTGGGAATCATGTGGGAATCACGTGTCAATCACGTGGGCATCACGTGGACATCACGTGGGAATCATTTGGGAATCACGTGGGAATCATGTGGGAATCACGTGTCAATCACGTGTCAGTCATATGAGAATCAAGTGGGAATCACGTGGATATCACGTGTCAATCACGTGGGAATCACGTGGGAATCATGAGTCAATCCCGTGGGAATCACGTGGGAATCACGTGGGAATCATGCATCAATCACGTGGGAATCACATGGGAGTCACGTGGGAATAATGTGGGAATCACGTGGTAATCAAGTAGGAAAAACGTGGGAATAACGTGTCAATCACGTGGGAATCATGTGGGAATCACGTGTCAATCACGAGGGCATCACATGGGTATCACACGGGAATCATTTGGGAATCACGTGTCAATCACGTTGGAATCACGTGGGAATCACTTTTGAATCACGTGGGAATCACGTGTCAATCACGAGGGAATCACTTGGGAATCACGTTGGAATCATGTGTCAATCACTTGGGAATAACATGGGAATCACGTGGGAAGCACGTGGGAATCACGTGTCAATCTCTTGGGAATCATATGGGAATCACGTGATAATCACGTGGGAATCACGTGTCAATCACGTGGGAATTACGTGAGAATCACGTGGGAATCACGTGGGAATCACGTGTCAATCACGTGGGAATCACGTGGGAATCACGCGTCAATCATGTGGGAAACACGTGGGAATTACGTGTCAATCACGTGGGAATCACGTGGGAATCACGTGGGGATCACGTGGGGATCACGTGTCAATCACGTGGGCGTCACGTGGGAATTACGTGTCAATCACGTGGGAATCACGTGGGTATTACGTCGGAATCTCGTGCCAATCATGTGGGAATCTCGTGCCAATCACGTGTGAATCACGTGGGAATCATGTGGGAATCTCGTGGGAAAAACGTGGGAATTACGTGGGAATCACGTGTCAATCACGTGGGAAACACATGTCAATCAAGTTTGAATCACGTGGCAATCACGTGGGAATGACATTTCAATCCTTTGGGAATCCCGTGGAAATAAGGTGGGAATCACGTGTCAATCACGTGGGAATCACATGGGAATCACGTGGGATTCACGTGGGAATCACGTGTCAATCACGTGTCAATCATGTGAGAATCACGTGGGAATCACGTGGAAATCACGTGTCAATCACGTGGGAATCACGTGGGAATCACGTGTCAATCACGTTGGAATCACGTGGGAATCATATGGGAATCATGAGTCAATCACGTGGGAATCACGTGGGAATCACATGACAATTACGTGGGAATCACGTTGGAGTCACGTGGGAATCATGTGTCAATCACGTGGGAATCACGTGGGAATCACGTGTCAATCCCGTGGGAATCACGTGGGAATCACTTGGGAATCACGTGGGAATAATGCGTCAATCACGTGGGAGTCACGTGGGAATCATGCGTCAATCACGTGGGAATCACATGGGAGTCACTTGGGAATAACGTGGGAATCACGTGGTAATCACGTGGGAATCATGTGGGAATAACGTGTCAATCACGAGGGAATCACGCAGGAATCACGTGTCAATCAGGTGGGCATCACGTGGGTATCACACGGGAATCATTTGGGAATCACTTGTAAATCACGTTGGAATCATGTCGGAATCACTTTTGAATCACGTGGGAATCACGTGTCAATCACGTGTGAATCACGTGTCAATCACGTGGGAATCACGTGTCAATCACGTGGGAATCACGTGGGAATCACGTGTCAAGCATGTTGGAATCACGTGGGAATCATATGGGAATCACGAGTCAATCACGTGGGAATCACGTAGGAATCACATGTCAATTACGTGGGAATCACGTTGTTGTCACGTGGGAATCACGTGGGAATCACGTGTCTATCACGTGGGAATCACGTGGGAGTCACGTGGGAATCACATGGGAATCACGCGCCAATCACTTGGGAATCACGCTGGAATCACGTTTCAATCACGTGGGAATCATGTGGGAATCACGTGTCAATAACGTAGGCATCACGTGGACATCACGTGGGAATCATTTGGGAATCACGTGGGAATCATGTGGGAATCACGTGTCAATCACGTGGGAATCACGTGGGATGACATATCAATCACGTGGGAATCAAGTGGGAATCACGAGTCAATCCCGTGGGAATCACGTGGGAATAAGGTGGGAATCACGTGTCAATCACGTGGGAATCACGTGGGAATCACGTGGGAATCACGTGGGAATCATGCGTAAATCACGTGGGAATCACTTGGGAGTCACGTGGGAATAACATGGGAATCACGTGGTAATCACGTAGGAATCACGTGGGAATAACGTGTCAATCACGTGGGAATCATGTGGGAATCACGTGTCAATCACGAGGGAATCACGTAAGAATCACGTGTCAATCACTTGGGCATCACATGGGAATCATTTGGGAATCACGTGTCAATCACGTTGGAATCACGTGGGAATCACTTTTGAATCACGTGGGAATCACGTGTCAATCACGTGGGAAACACGTTTCAATCCCGTGGGAATCAGGTGGGAATCATTATGGAATCACGTGGGAATCAAGTGGTAATCATGCGTCAATCACGTGGGAATCACGTGGGACTCACGTGGGAATCATATGGGAATCACGTGGTAATCACGTGGGAATCAGGTTCGAATCACGTGTCAATAACGTGGGAATCATGTGGGAATCACGTGTCAATCACGATGGAATTACGTGTGAATCACGTGTGAATCACGTGGGAATCACGTGACAATCATTTGGGAATCACCTGGGAATCACGTGTTAATCACGTGGGAATCACATGGGAATCACGTGGGAATGACGTGTCAATCACGTAGGAATCATGTGGGAATCACGTGTCAATCACGTGGGAATCACGTGTCAATCACGTGGGAATCATTTGGGAATCACGTTGGAATCATGTGTCAATCACTTGGGAATAACGTGGGAATCACGTGGGAAGCACGTGGGAATCACGTGTCAATCACTTGGGAATCACATGGGAATCACGTGATAATCACGTGGGAATCACGTGTCAATCACGTGGGAATTACGTGAGAATCACCTGGGAATCACGTGGGAATCACGTGTCAATCACGTGGAAATCACGAGGGAATCATGCGTCAATCACGTGGGAATCACGTGGGAGTCAAGTGGGAATCACGTGGGAATCAAGTGGGAATCACGTGGGAATCAAGTGGGAATCACATGTCAATCACGTGGGAATCATGTGGGAATCACGTGTCAATCACGATGGAATCACGTGGGAATCAAGTGGTGTTCATGCGTCTATCACGTGGGAATCACGTGTCAATCACGTGGGAATCACGTGGGAATCATGTGGGAATCATGTGGGAATCACGTGGGAACCACGTGACAATCATTTGGGAATCACCTGGGAATCACGTGTTAATCACGTGGGAATCACGTGACAATCATTTGGGAATCACGTGGGAATCACGTGTCAATCCCATAGGAATCACGTGGGAATCACGTGTCAATCACGGGGGAATCACGTGTAAATCACGTGGGAGTCACGTGGGAATTACGTGTCAATCACGTGGGAATCACGTGGGAATTACGTCGGAATCTCGTGCCAATCATGTGGGAATCTCGTGCCAATCACGTGGGAATCACGTGGGAATCACTTGGGAATCACTTATCAATCACGTGGGAATATCATGGGAATCACATTTAATCACGTGGAAATCACATGGGAATCTCGTGTCAATCAAGTTGGAATCACGTGGGAATGACGTGTCAAACACGTTGGCATCACGTGGGAATCATTTGGGAATCACGTGTCATTCACGTTGGAATCATATGGGAATCACGTGGGAATCACGTGGGAATCACGTGTCAATCACGTGGGAATCACGTGGGAATAACGTGGGAATCACGTGTCAATCCCATAGGAATCCCGTGGGAATCACGTGGGAATCACGTGTCAATCACGTAGGAATCACGTGTAAATCACTTGGGAATCATGTGGGAATCACATGTCAATCACGTGGGAATCATGTGGGAATCACGTGGGAATCACGTGGGAATCACGTGACAATCATTTGGGAATCACCTGGGAATCACGTGTTAATCACGTGGGAATCACGTGACATTCATTTGGGAATCACGTGGGAATCACGTGTCAATCCATAGAAATCACGTGGGAATCACGTGGGAATCACGTGTCAATCACGGGGGAATCACGTGTAAATCACGTGGCAATCACGTGTCAATCACGGGGGAATCACGTGGTAATCACGTGGGAATCACGTTCGAAACACGTGTCAATAATGTGGGAATCATGTGGGAATCACGTGTAAATCACGATGGAATTACGTGTGAATCACGTGTGAATCACGTGTGAATCAAGTGGGAATCACGTGACAATCATTTGGGAATCACCCAGGAATCACGTGTTAATCACGTGGGAATCACATGGGAATCACGTGGGAATGACGTGTCAATCACGTAGGAATCACGTGGGAGTCACGTGTCAATCACGTGGGAATCACGTGTCAATCACGTGGGAATCACTTGGGAATCACGTTGGAATCATGTGTCAATCACTTGGGAATAACGTGGGAATCACGTGGGAAGCACGTGGGAATCACGTGTCAATCACTTGGGAATCACATGGGAATCACGTGATAATCACGTGGGAATCACGTGTCAATCACTTGGGAATTACGTGAGAATCACGTTGGAATCACGTGTCAATCACGTGGGAATCATGTGGGAATCATGCGTCAATCACGTGGGAATCACGTGGGAATTACGTGTCAATCACGTGGGAATCACGTGGGAATCAAGTGAGAATCACGTGGGAATCACGTGGGAATCACGTGGGAATCACGTGTCAATCACGTGGGAATCACGTGGGAATTACGTCGGAATCTCGTGCCAATCACGTGGGAATCTCGTGCCAATCACGTGGGAATCACGTGGGAATCACGTGGGAATCTCGTGGGTATCACGAGGGAATTACATGGGAATCACGTGTAAATCACGTGGGAATCACATGTCAATCAAGTTTGAATCACGTGGGAATCACGTGGGAATCACGTGAGAATCACGTGGGAATCACGTGGGAATTACGTGAGAATCACGTTGGAATCACGTGTCAATCACGTGGGAATCATGTGGGAATCATGCGTCAATCACGTGGGAATCACGTGGGAATTACGTGTCAATCACGTGGGAATCACGTGGGAATCACGTGAGAATCACGTGGGAATCACGTGGGAATCACGTGGGAATCTCGTGGGAATCACGAGGGAATTACGTGGGAATCACGTGTCAATCACGTGGGAATCACATGTCAATCAAGTTTGAATCACGTGGCAATCACGTGGGAATGACATTTCAATCCCTTGGGAATCACGTGGGAATAAGGCGGGAATCACGTGTCAATCACGTGGGAATCACATGGGTATCATGTGGGATTCACGTGTGAATCACGTGTCAATCACGTGTCAGTCATGTGAGAGTCAAGTGGGAATCACGTGAACATCACGTGTCAATCAAGTGGGAATCACGTGGGAATCATGAGTCAATCCCGTGGGAGTCACGTGGGAATAAGGTGGGAATCACGTGTCAATCACGTGGGAATCACGTAGGAATCACTTGGGAATCACGTGGGAATCATGCATCAATCACGTGGGAATCACATGGGAGTCACGTGGGAATAATGTGGGAATCACGTGGTAATCAAGTAGGAATCACGTGGGAATAACGTGTCAATCACGTGGGAATCATGTGGGAATCACGTGTCAATCACGAGGGAATCACGTAGGAATCACGTGTCAATCACGTGGGCATCACATGGGTATCACACGGGAATCATTTGGGAATCACGTGTCAATCACGTTGGAATCACTTTTAAATCACGTGGGAATCACGTGTCAATCACGAGGGAATCACTTGGGAATCACGTTGGAATCATGTGTCAATCACTTGGGAATAACGTGGGAATCACGTGGGAAGCACGTGGGAATCACGTGTCAATCTCTTGGGAATCACATGGGAATCACGTGATAATCACGTGGGAATCACGTGTCAACACTTGGGAATTACGTGAGAATCACGTTGGAATCACGTGGGAATCACGTGTCAATCACGTGGGAATCATGCATCAATCACGTGGGAATCACGTGGGAATTACGTCTCAATCACGTGGGAATCACGTGGGAATCACGTGGGAATCACGTGAGAATCACGTGGGAATCACGTGGGAATCACGTGGGAATCACGTGGGAATCACGTGTCAATCACGTGGGAATCACGTGGGAATTACCTGTCAATCACGTGGGAATCACGTGGGAATTACGTCGGAATCTCGTGCCAATCACGTGGGAATCTCGTGCCAATCACGTGGGAATCACGTGGGAATCACGTGGGAATCTCGTGGGTATCACGAGGGAATTACGTGGGAATCACGTGTCAATCACGTGGGAATCACATGTCAATCAAGTTTGAATCACGTGGCAATCACGTGGGAATGACATTTAATCCCTTGGGAATCACGTGGGTATAAGGTAGGAATCACGTGTCAATCACGTGGGAATCACAAGGGAATCACGTGGGATTCACGTGGGAATCACGTGTCAATCACGTGTCAGTCATGTGAGAATCAAGTGGGAATCACTTGGACATCACGTGTCAATCACGTGGGAATCACGTGGGAATCATGAGTCAATCCCGTGGGAATCACGTGGGAATAAGGTGGGAATCACGTGTCAATCACGTGGGAATCACATGGGAGTCACGTGGGAATAATGTGGGAATTACGTGGTAATCAAGTAGGAATCACGTGGGAATAACGTGTCAATTACTTGGGAATCATGTGGGAATCACGTGTCAATCACGAGGGAATCACGTAGGAATCACGTGTCAATCACGTGGGCATCACATGGGTATCACACGGGAATCATTTGGGAATCACGTGTCAATCACGTTGGAATCACGTGGGAATCACTTTTGAATCACGTGGGAATCACGTGTCAATCACGAGGGAATCACGTAGGAATCACGTGTCAATCACGTGGGCATCACATGGGTATCACACGGGAATCATTTGGGAATCACGTGTCAATCACGTTGGAATCACGTGGGAATCACTTTTGAATCACGTGGGAATCACGTGTCAATCACGAGGGAATCACTTGGGAATCACGTTGGAATCATGTGTCAATCACTTGGGAATAACGTGGGAATCACGTGGGAAGCACGTGGGCATCACGTGGACATCACGTGGGAATCATTTGGGAATCACGTGGGAATCATGTGGGAATCACGTGGGAATCACGTGTCAATCACGTGTCAGTCATATGAGAATCAAGTGGGAATCACGTGAATATCACGTGTCAATCACGTGGGAATCACGTGGGAATCATGAGTCAATCCCGTGGGAATCACGTGGGAATCACGTGGGAATAATGTGGGAATCACGTGGTAATCAAGTAGGAATCACGTGGGAATAACGTGTCAGTCACGTGGGGATCACGTGGGGATCACGTGTCAATCACGAGGGAATCACGTAGGAATCACGTGTCAATCACGTGGGAATCATGCATCAATTACTTGGGAATCACATGGGAGTCACGTGGGAATAATGTGGGAATCACGTGGTAATCAAGTAGGAATCACGTGGGAATAACGTGTCAATCACGTGGGAATCGTGGGAATCACGTGTCAATCACGAGGGAATCACGTAGGAATCACGTGTCAATCACGTGGGCATCACATGGGTATCACACGGGAATCATTTGGGAATCACGTGTCAATCACGTTGGAATCACGTGGGAATCACTTTTGAATCACGTGGGAATCACGTGTCAATCACGAGGGAATCACTTGGGAATCACGTTGGAATCATGTGTCAATCACTTGGGAATAACATGGGAATCACGTGGGAAGCACGTGGGAATCACGTGTCAATCTCTTGGGAATCATATGGGAATCACGTGATAATCACGTGGGAATCACGTGTCAATCACGTGGGAATTACGTGAGAATCACGTGGGAATCACGTGGGAATCACGTGTCAATCACGTGGGAATCACGTGGGAATCACGCGTCAATCATGTGGGAAACACGTGGGAATTACGTGTCAATCACGTGGGAATCACGTGGGAATCACGTGGGGATCACGTGGGGATCACGTGTCAATCACGTGGGCGTCACGTGGGAATTACGTGTCAATCACGTGGGAATCACGTGGGTATTACGTCGGAATCTCGTGCCAATCATGTGGGAATCTCGTGCCAATCACGTGGGAATCACGTGGGAATCATGTGGGAATCTCGTGGGAAAAACGTGGGAATTACGTGGGAATCACGTGTCAATCACGTGGGAAACACATGTCAATCAAGTTTGAATCACGTGGCAATCACGTGGGAATGACATTTCAATCCTTTGGGAATCCCGTGGAAATAAGGTGGGAATCACGTGTCAATCACGTGGGAATCACATGGGAATCACGTGGGATTCACGTGGGAATCACGTGTCAATCACGTGTCAATCATGTGAGAATCACGTGGGAATCACGTGGAAATCACGTGTCAATCACGTGGGAATCACGTGGGAATCACGTGTCAATCACGTTGGAATCACGTGGGAATCATATGGGAATCATGAGTCAATCACGTGGGAATCACGTGGGAATCACATGACAATTACGTGGGAATCACGTTGGAGTCACGTGGGAATCATGTGTCAATCACGTGGGAATCACGTGGGAATCACGTGTCAATCCCGTGGTAATCACGTGGGAATCACTTGGGAATCACGTGGGAATAATGCGTCAATCACGTGGGAGTCACGTGGGAATCATGCGTCAATCACGTGGGAATCACATGGGAGTCACTTGGGAATAACGTGGGAATCACGTGGTAATCACGTGGGAATCATGTGGGAATAACGTGTCAATCACGAGGGAATCACGCAGGAATCACGTGTCAATCAGGTGGGCATCACGTGGGTATCACACGGTAATCATTTGGGAATCACTTGTAAATCACGTTGGAATCACGTCGGAATCACTTTTGAATCACGTGGGAATCACGTGTCAATCACGTGTGAATCACGTGTCAATCACGTGGGAATCACGTGTCAATCACGTGGGAATCACGTGGGAATCACGTGTCAAGCATGTTGGAATCACGTGGGAATCATATGGGAATCACGAGTCAATCACGTGGGAATCACGTAGGAATCACATGTCAATTACGTGGGAAACACGTTGTTGTCACGTGGGAATCACGTGGGAATCACGTGTCTATCACGTGGGAATCACGTGGGAGTCACGTGGGAATCACATGGGAATCACGCGCCAATCACGTGGGAATCACGCTGGAATCACGTTTCAATCACGTGGGAATCATGTGGGAATCACGTGTCAATAACGTGGGCTTCACGTGGACATCACGTGGGAATCATTTGGGAATCACGTGGGAATCATGTGGGAATCACGTGGGAATCACGTGTCAATCACGTGGGAATCACGTGGGATGACATATCAATCACGTGGGAATCAAGTGGGAATCACGAGTCAATCCCGTGGAAATCACGTGGGAATAAGGTGGGAATCACGTGTCAATCACGTGGGAATCACGTGGGAATCACGTGGGAATCACGTGGGAATCATGCGTAAATCACGTGGGAATCACTTGGGAGTCACGTGGGAATAACATGGGAATCACGTGGTAATCACGTAGGAATCACGTGGGAATAACGTGTCAATCACGTGGGAATCATGTGGGAATCACGTGTCAATCACGAGGGAATCACGTAGGAATCACGTGTCAATCACGTGGGAATCACGTGTCAATCACGTGGGAATCATTTGGGAATCACGTTGGAATCATGTGTCAATCACTTGGGAATAACGTGGGAATCACGTGGGAAGCACGTAGGAATCACGTGGGAATAACGTGTCAATCACGTGGGAATCATGTGGGAATCACGTGTCAATCACGAGGGAATCACGTAGGAATCACGTGTCAATCACTTGGGCATCACATGGGTATCACAAGGGAATCATTTGGGAATCACGTGTCAATCACGTTGGAATCACGTGGGAATCACTTTTGAATCACGTGGGAATCACGTGTCAATCACGTGGGAAACACGTTTCAATCCCGTGGGAATCAGGTGGGAATCATTATGGAATCACGTGGGAATCAAGTGGTAATCATGCGTCAATCACGTGGGAATCACGTGGGACTCACGTGGGAATCATATGGGAATCACGTGGTAATCACGTGGGAATCAGGTTCGAATCACGTGTCAATAACGTGGGAATCATGTGGGAATCCCGTGTCAATCACGATGGAATTACGTGTGAATCACGTGTGAATCACGTGGGAATCACGTGACAATCATTTGGGAATCACCTGGGAATCACGTGTTAATCACTTGGGAATCACATGGGAATCACGTGATAATCACGTGGGAATCACGTGTCAATCACGTGGGAATTACGTGAGAATCACCTGGGAATCACGTGGGAATCACGTGTCAATCACGTGGAAATCACGAGGGAATCATGCGTCAATCACGTGGGAATCACGTGGGAGTCAAGTGGGAATCACGTGGGAATCAAGTGGGAATCACGTGGGAATCAAGTGGGAATCACATGTCAATCACGTGGGAATCATGTGGGAATCACGTGTCAATCACGATGGAATCACGTGGGAATCAAGTGGTGTTCATGCGTCTATCACGTGGGAATCACGTGTCAATCACGTGGGAATCACGTGGGAATCATGTGGGAATCATGTGGGAATCACGTGGGAATCACGTGACAATCATTTGGGAATCACCTGGGAATCACGTGTTAATCACGTGGGAATCACGTGACAATCATTTGGGAATCACGTGGGAATCACGTGTCAATCCCATAGGAATCACGTGGGAATCACGTGTCAATCACGGGGGAATCACGTGTAAATCACGTGGGAGTCACGTGGGAATTACGTGTCAATCACGTGGGAATCACGTGGGAATTACGTCGGAATCTCGTGCCAATCATGTGGGAATCTCGTGCCAATCAAGTGGGAATCACGTGGGAATCACTTGGGAATCACTTATCAATCACGTGGGAATATCGTGGGAATCACATTTAATCACGTGGAAATCACATGGGAATCTCGTGTCAATCAAGTTGGAATCACGTGGGAATGACGTGTCAAACACGTTGGCATCACGTGGGAATCATTTGGGAATCACGTGTCATTCACGTTGGAATCATATGGGAATCACGTGGGAATCACGTGGGAATCACGTGTCAATCACGTGGGAATCACGTGGGAATAACGTGGGAATCACGTGTCAATCCCATAGGAATCCCGTGGGAATCACGTGGGAATCACGTGTCAATCACGTAGGAATCACGTGTAAATCACTTGGGAATCATGTGGGAATCACATGTCAATCACGTGGCAATCATGTGGGAATCACGTGGGAATCACGTGGGAATCACGTGACAATCATTTGGGAATCACCTGGGAATCACGTGTTAATCACGTGGGAATCACGTGACAATCATTTGGGAATCACGTGGGAATCACGTGTCAATCCATAGAAATCACGTGGGAATCACGTGGGAATCACGTGTCAATCACGGGGGAATCACGTGTAAATCACGTGGGAATCACGTGTCTATCACGGGGGAATCACGTGGTAATCACGTGGGAATCACGTTCGAAACACGTGTCAATAATGTGGGAATCATGTGGGAATCACGTGTAAATCACGATGGAATTACGTGTGAATCACGTGTGAATCACGTGTGAATCACGTGGGAATCACGTGACAATCATTTGGGAATCACCCAGGAATCACGTGTTAATCACGTGGGAATCACATGGGAATCACGTGGGAATGACGTGTCAATCACGTAGGAATCACGTGGGAATCACGTGTCAATCACGTGGGAATCACGTGTCAATCACGTGGGAATCACTTGGGAATCACGTTGGAATCATGTGTCAATCACTTGGGAATAACGTGGGAATCACGTGGGAAGCACGTGGGAATCACGTGTCAATCAGTTGGGAATCACATGGGAATCACGTGATAATCACGTGGGAATCACGTGTCAATCACTTGGGAATTACATGAGAATCACGTTGGAATCACGTGTCAATCACGTGGGAATCATGTGGGAATCATGCGTCAATCACGTGGGAATCACGTGGGAATTACGTGTCAATTACGTGGGAATCACGTGGGAATCAAGTGAGAATCACGTGGGAATCACGTGGGAATCACGTGGGAATCACGTGGGAATCACGTGTCAATCACTGGGAATCACGTGGGAATTACGTGTCAATCACGTGGGAATCACGTGGGAATTACGTCGGAATCTCGTGCCAATCACGTGGGAATCTCGTGCCAATCACGTGGGAATCACGTGGGAATCACGTGGGAATCTCGTGGGTATCACGAGGGAATTACATGGGAATCACGTGTAAATCACGTGGGAATCACATGTCAATCAAGTTTGAATCATGTGGGAATCACGTGGGAATCACGTGAGAATCACGTGGGAATCACGTGGGAATTACGTGAGAATCACGTTGGAATCACGTGTCAATCACGTGGGAATCATGTGGGAATCATGCGTCAATCACGTGGGAATCACGTGGGAATTACGTGTCAATCACGTGGGAATCACGTGGGAATCACGTGGGAATCACGTGAGAATCACGTGGGAATCACGTGGGAATCACGTGGGAATCTCGTGGGAATCACGAGGGAATTACGTGGGAATCACGTGTCAATCACGTGGGAATCACATGTCAATCAAGTTTGAATCACGTGGCAATCACGTGGGAATGACATTTCAATCCCTTGGGAATCACGTGGGAATAAGGCGGGAATCACGTGTCAATCACGTGGGAATCACATGGGTATCACGTGGGATTCACGTGTGAATCACGTGTCAATCACGTGTCAGTCATGTGAGAGTCAAGTGGGAATCACGTGAACATCACGTGTCAATCAAGTGGGAATCACGTGGGAATCATGAGTCAATCCCGTGGGAGTCACGTGGGAATAAGGTGGGAATCACGTGTCAATCACGTGGGAATCACGTAGGAATCACTTGGGAATCACGTGGGAATCATGCATCAATCACGTGGGAATCACATGGGAGTCACGTGGGAATAATGTGGGAATCACGTGGTAATCAAGTAGGAATCACGTGGGAATAACGTGTCAATCACGTGGGAATCATGTGGGAATCACGTGTCAATCACGAGGGAATCACGTAGGAATCACGTGTCAATCACGTGGGCATCACATGGGTATCACACGGGAATCATTTGGGAATCACGTGTCAATCACGTTGGAATCACTTTTAAATCACGTGGGAATCACGTGTCAATCACGAGGGAATCACTTGGGAATCACGTTGGAATCATGTGTCAATCACTTGGGAATAACGTGGGAATCACGTGGGAAGCACGTGGGAATCACGTGTCAATCTCTTGGGAATCACATGGGAATCACGTGATAATCACGTGGGAATCACATGTCAATCACGTGGGAATTACGTGAGAATCACGTGGGAATCACGTGGGAATCACGTGTCAATCACGTGGGAATCACGTGGGAATCATGCGTCAATCACGTGGGAAACACGTTGGAATTACGTGTCAATCACGTGGGAATCACGTGGGAATTACGTCGGAATCTCGTGCCAATCACGTGGGAATCACGTGGGAATCACGTGGGAATCACGTGGGAATCACGTGTCAATCACGTGGGAATCACATGTCAATCAAGTTTGAATCACGTGGCAATCACGTGGGAATGACATTTCAATCCCTTGGGAATCACGTGGGAATAAGGTTTCAATCACTTGGGAATCACATGGGAATCACGTGGGATTCACGTGCGAATCACGTGTCAATCACGTGTCAATCATGTGAGAATCAAGTGGGAATCACGTGGAAATCATGCGTCAATCACGTGGGAAACACGTGGGAGTCACGTGGGAATCACGTGGGAATTACGTCGGAATCTCGTGCCAATCACGTGGGAATCACGTGGGAATCACGTGTCAATCACGTGGGAATCATGCGTCAATCACGTGGGAAACACGTGGGAGTCACGTGGGAATCACGTGGGAATCAAGTGGGAATCACGTGGGTATCACGTGTCAATCACGTGGGAGTCATGTGGGAGTCACGTGTCAATCATGATGGAATCACGTGGAAATCAAGTGGTGATCATGCGTCAATCACGTGAGAATCACGTGGGAGTCACGTGGGAATCACATGGAAATCACGTGGTAATCATGTGGGAATCACGTTGGAATCACGTGTCAATCACGTGGGAATCATGTGGGAATCACGTGTCAATCACGTGAGCATCATGTGGGCATCACGTGGGAATCATTTGGGAATCACGTGGGAATCACGGGGGAATCACGTGGGAATCACATGTCAATCACGTGGGAATCACGTGGCAATAACGTGGGAATGACATGTCAATCCCGGGGGAATCACGTGGGAATAAGGTGGGAATCACGTGTCACTCACGTGGGAATCACAAGGGAATCACGTGGGATTCTCGTGGGAATCACGTGTAAATCACGTGTCAATCATGTGAGAATCACGTGGGAATCATATGAGAATCACGATTCAATCACGTGGGAATCAAGTGGGAATCACGTGTCAATCACGTGGGAATCACTTTGGAATCACGTTGGAATCATGTGTAAGTCACTTGGGAATAACGTGGGAGTCACGTGATAATCACATGGGAATCACGTGTCAATCACGTGGGAATCATGTGGGAATCACGTGGGAATCACGTGAGAATCACGTGGGAATCACGTGGGAATCACGTGGGAATCTCGTGGGAATCACGAGGGAATTACGTGGGAATCACGTGTCAATCACGTGGGAATCACATGTCAATCAAGTTTGAATCACGTGGCAATCACGTGGGAATGACATTTCAATCCCTTGGGAATCACGTGGGAATAAGGCGGGAATCACGTGTCAATCACGTGGGAATCACATGGGTATCACGTGGGATTCACGTGTGATTCACGTGTCAATCACATGTCAGTCATGTGAGAGTCAAGTGGGAATCACGTGAACATCACGTGTCAATCAAGTGGGAATCACGTGGGAATCATGAGTCAATCCCGTGGGAGTCACGTGGGAATAAGGTGGGAATCACGTGTCAATCACGTGGGAATCACGTAGGAATCACTTGGGAATCACGTGGGAATCATGCATCAATCACGTGGGAATCACATGGGAGTCACGTGGGAATAATGTGGGAATCACGTGGTAATCAAGTAGGAATCACGTGGGAATAACGTGTCAATCACGTGGGAATCATGTGGGAATCACATGTCAATCACGAGGGAATCACGTAGGAATCACTTGTCAATCACGTGGGCATCACATGGGTATCACACGGGAATCATTTGGGAATCACGTGTCAATCACGTTGGAATCACTTTTAAATCACGTGGGAATCACGTGTCAATCACGAGGGAATCACTTGGGAATCACGTTGGAATCATGTGTCAATCACTTGGGAATAACGTGGGAATCACGTGGGAAGCACGTGGGAATCACGTGTCAATCTCTTGGGAATCACATGGGAATCACGTGATAATCACGTGGGAATCACGTGTCAATCACGTGGGAATTACGTGAGAATCACGTGGGAATCACGTGGGAATCACGTGTCAATCACGTGGGAATCACGTGGGAATCATGCGTCAATCACGTGGGAAACACGTTGGAATTACGTGTCAATCACGTGGGAATCACGTGGGAATTACGTCGGAATCTCGTGCCAATCACGTGGGAATCACGTGGGAATCACGTGGGAATCACGTGGGAATCACGTGTCAATCACGTGGGAATCACATGTCAATCAAGTTTGAATCACGTGGCAATCACGTGGGAATGACATTTCAATCCCTTGGGAATCACGTGGGAATAAGGTTTCAATCACTTGGGAATCACATGGGAATCACGTGGGATTCACGTGCGAATCACGTGTCAATCACGTGCCAATCATGTGAGAATCAAGTGGATATCACGTGGAAATCATGCGTCAATCACGTGGGAAACACGTGGGAGTCACGTGGGAATCACGTGGGAATTACGTCGGAATCTCGTGCCAATCACGTGGGAATCACGTGGGAGTCATGTGGGAGTCACGTGTCAATCATGATGGAATCACGTGGAAATCAAGTGGTGATCATGCGTCAATCACGTGAGAATCACGTGGGAGTCACGTGGGAATCACATGGAAATCACGTGGTAATCATGTGGGAATCACGTTGGAATCACGTGTCAATCACGTGGGAATCATGTGGGAATCACGTGTCAATCACGTGAGCATCATGTGGGCATCACGTGGGAATCATTTGGGAATCACGTGGGAATCACGGGGGAATCACGTGGGAATCACATGTCAATCACGTGGGAATCACGTGGCAATAACGTGGGAATGACATGTCAATCCCGTGGGAATCACGTGGGAATAAGTTGGGAATCACGTGTCACTCACGTGGGAATCACATGGGAATCACGTGGGATTCTCGTGGGAATCACGTGTAAATCACGTGTCAATCATGTGAGAATCACGTGGGAATCATATGAGAATCACGAGTCAATCACTTGGGAATCAAGTGGGAATCACGTGTCAATCACGTGGGAATCACTTGGGAATCACGTTGGAATCATGTGTAAGCCACTTGGGAATAACGTGGGAGTCACGTGATAATCACATGGGAATCACGTTTCAATCACGTGGGAATCACGTGGGAATCATGCGTCAATCACGGGGGAATCATGTGGGAGTCACGTGGGAATCACGTGGGAATCAAGTGGGAATCACGTGGGTATCACGTGTTAATCACGTGGGAATCACTTGGGAATCACGTATCAATCACGTGGGAATATCGTGGGAATCACATTTAATCACGTGGAAATCACATGGGAATCTCATGTCAATCAAGTTGGAATCACGTGGGAATGACGTGTCAATCACGTTGGCATCACGTGGGAATCATTTGGGAATCACGTGTCATTCACGTTGGAATCATATGGGAATCACGTGGGAATCACGTGGGAATCACGTGTCAATCACGTGGGAATCACGTGGGAATAACGTGGGAATCACGTGCAAATCCCATAGGAATCCCGTGGGAATCACGTGGGAATCAAGTGTCAATCACGTAGGAATCACGTGGAAATCACGTGGTAATCATGTGGGAATCACATGTCAATCACGTGGGAATCATGTGGGAATCATGTGGGAATCACGTGGGAATCACGTGACAATCATTTGGGAATCACCTGGGAATCACGTGTTAATCACGTGGGAATCACGTGACAATCATTTGGGAATCACGTGGGAATCACGTGTCAATCCCATAGGAATCACGTGGGAATCACGTGTCAATCACGGGGGAATCACGTGTAAATCACGTGGGAATCACGTGTCAATCACGGGGGAATCACGTGGTAATCACGTGGGAATCAGGTTCGAATCACGTGTCAATAATGTGGGAATCATGTGGGAATCACGTGTCAATCACGATGGAATTACGTGTGAATCACGTGTGAATCACGTGGGAATCACGTGGGAATCACGTGACAATCATATGGGAATCACCCAGGAATCACGTGTTAATCACGTGGGAATCACATGGGAATCACGTGGGAATGACGTGTCAATCACGTGGGAATCACGTGTCAATCACGTGGGAATCACTTGGGAATCACGTTGGAATCATGTGTCAATCACTTGGGAATAACGTGGGAATCACGTGGGAAGCACATGGGAATCACATGTCAATCACTTGGGAATCACATGGGAATCACGTGATAATCACGTGGGAATCACGTGTCAACACTTGGGAATTACGTGAGAATCACGTTGGAATCACGTGGGAATCACGTGTCAATCACGTGGGAATCATGCGTCAATCACGTGGGAATCACGTGGGAATTACGTCTCAATCACGTGGGAATCACGTGGGAATCACGTGGGAATCACGTGAGAATCACGTGGGAATCACGTGGGAATCACGTGGGAATCACGTGGGAATCACGTGTCAATCACGTGGGAATCACGTGGGAATTACCTGTCAATCACGTGGGAATCACGTGGGAATTACGTCGGAATCTCGTGCCAATCACGTGGGAATCTCGTGCCAATCACGTGGGAATCACGTGGGAATCACGTGGGAATCTCGTGGGTATCACGAGGGAATTACGTGGGAATCACGTGTCAATCACGTGGGAATCACATGTCAATCAAGTTTGAATCACGTGGCAATCACGTGGGAATGACATTTAATCCCTTGGGAATCACGAGGGTATAAGGTAGGAATCACGTGTCAATCACGTGGGAATCACAAGGGAATCACGTGGGATTCACGTGGGAATCACGTGTCAATCACGTGTCAGTCATGTGAGAATCAAGTGGGAATCACGTGGACATCACGTGTCAATAACGTGGGAATCACGTGGGAATCATGAGTCAATCCCGTGGGAATCACGTGGGAATAAGGTGGGAATCACGTGTCAATCACGTGGGAATCACATGGGAGTCACGTGGGAATAATGTGGGAATTACGTGGTAATCAAGTAGGAATCACGTGGGAATAACGTGTCAATTACTTGGGAATCATGTGGGAATCACGTGTCAATCACGAGGGAATCACGTAGGAATCACGTGTCAATCACGTGGGCATCACATGGGTATCACACGGGAATCATTTGGGAATCAAGTGTCAATCACGTTGGAATCACGTGGGAATCACTTTTGAATCACGTGGGAATCACGTGTCAATCACGAGGGAATCACGTAGGAATCACGTGTCAATCACGTGGGCATCACATGGGTATCACACGGGAATCATTTGGGAATCACGTGTCAATCACGTTGGAATCACGTGGGAATCACTTTTGAATCACGTGGGAATCACGTGTCAATCACGAGGGAATCACTTGGGAATCACGTTGGAATCATGTGTCAATCACTTGGGAATAACGTGGGAATCACGTGGGAAGCACGTGGGAATCACGTGTCAATCACGTGGGAATTACGTGAGAATCACGTGGGAATCATGTGGGAATCACGTGTCAATCACGTGGGAATCATGTGGGAATCATGCGTCAATCACGTGGGAAACACGTGGGAATTATGTGTCAATCACGTGGGAATGACGTGGGAATTACGTCGGAATCTCGTGCCAATCACGTGGGAATCACGTGGGAATCACGTGGGAATCACGTGTCAATCACGTGGGAGTCACGTGGGAATTACGTGTCAATCACGTGGGAATCACGTGGGAATTACGTCGGAATCTCGTGCCAATCATGTGGGAATCTCGTGCCAATCACGTGGGAATCACGTGGGAATCACGTGGGAATCTCGTGGGAATCACGTGGGAATTACGTGGGAATCACGTGTCAATCACGTGGGAAACACATGTCAATCAAATTTGAATCACGTGGCAATAACGTGGGAATGACATTTCAATCCCTTGGGAATCACGTGGGAATAAGGTGGGAATCACGTGTCAATCACGTGTCAATCATGTGAGAATCACGTGGGAATCATGTGGAAATCACGTGTCAATCACGTGGGAATCACGTGTCAATCACGTTGGAATCACGTGGGAATCATATGGGAATCACGAGTCAATCACGTGGGAATCACATGACAATTACGTGGGAATCACGTTGGAGTCACGTGGGAATCATGTGTCAATCACGTGGGAATCACATGGGAATCAAGTGTCAATCCCGTGGGAATCACGTGGGAATCACTTGGGAATCACGTGGGAATCATGCGTCAATCACGTGGGAGTCACGTGGGAGTCACTTGGGAATAACGTGGGAATCACGTGGTAATCACGTAGGAATCACGTGAGAATAACGTGCCAATCACGAGGGAAGCACGTAGGAATCACGTGTCAGTCAGGTGGGCATCACATGTGTATCACACGGCAATCATTTGGGAATCACTTGTAAATCACGTTGGAATCACGTCGGAATCACGTTTGAATCACGTGGGAATCACGTGTAAATCACGTGTGAATCACGTGTCAATCACGTGGGAATCACGTGTCAATCACGTGGGAATCACGTGGGAATCACGTATCAATCATGTTGGAATCACGTGGGAATCATACGGGAATCACGAGTCAATCACGTGGAAATCACGTAGGAATCACATGTCAATTACGTGGGAATCACGTTGTTGTCACGTGGGAATCACGTGGGAATCACGTGTCTATCACGTGGGAATCACGTGGAAGTTACGTGGGAATCACATGGGAATAACGCGCCAATCACGTGGGAATCACGCTGGAATCACGTCTCAATCACGTGGGAATCATGTGGGAATCACGTGTCAATCAGGTGGGCATCACGTGGACATCACGTGGGAATCATTTGGGAATCACGTGGGAATCATGTGGGAATCACGTGGGAATCACGTGTCAATCACGTGTCAGTCATATGAGAATCAAGTGGGAATCACGTGGATATCACGTGTCAATCACGTGGGAATCACGTGGGAATCATGAGTCAATCCCGTGGGAATAACGTGGGAATCACGTGGGAATCATGCATCAATCACGTGGGAATCACATGGGAGTCACGTGGGAATAATGTGGGAATCACGTGGTAATCAAGTAGGAATCACGCGGGAATAACGTGTCAATCACGTGGGAATCATGTGGGAATCACGTGTCAATCACGAGGGAATCACGTAGGAATCACGTGTCAATCACGTGGGCATCACATGGGTATCACACGGGAATCATTTGGGAATCACGTGTCAATCACGTTGGAATCACGTGGGAATCACTTTTGAATCACGTGGGAATCACGTGTCAATCACGAGGGAATCACTTGGGAATCACGTTGGAATCATGTGTCAATCACTTGGGAATAACATGGGAATCACGTGGGAAGCACGTGGGAATCACGTGTCAATCTCTTGGGAATCATATGGGAATCACGTGATAATCACGTGGGAAACACGTGTCAATCACGTGGGAATTACGTGACAATCACGTGGGAATCACGTGGGAATCACGTGTCAATCACGTGGGAATCACGTGGGAATAACGCGTCAATCACGTGGGAAACACGTGGGAATTACGTGTCAATCACGTGGGAATCACGTGGGAATTACGTCGGAATCTCGTGCCAATCACGTGGGAATCACGTGGGAATCACGTGGGAATCACGTGGGGATCACGTGTCAATCACGTGGGAGTCACGTGGGAATTACGTGTCAATCACGTGGGAATCACGTGGGTATTACGTCGGAATCTCGTGCCAATCATGTGGGAATCTCGTGCCAATCACGTGGGAATCACGTGGGAATCATGTGGGAATCTCGTGGGAAAAACGTGGGAATTACGTGGGAATCACGTGTCAATCACGTGGGAAACACATGTCAATCAAGTTTGAATCACGTGGCAATCACGTGGGAATGACATTTCAATCCTTTGGGAATCACGTGGAAATAAGGTGGGAATCACGTGTCAATCACGTGGGAATCACATGGGAATCACGTGGGATTCACGTGGGAATCACATGTCAATCACGTGTCAATCATGTGAGAATCACGTGGGAATCACGTGGAAATCACGTGTCAATCACGTGGGAATCACGTGGGAATCACGTGTCAATCACGTTGGAATCACGTGGGAATCATATGGGAATCATGAGTCAATCACGTGGGAATCACGTGGGAATCACATGACAATTACGTGGGAATCACGTTGGAGTCACGTGGGAATCATGTGTCAATCACGTGGGAATCACGTGGGAATCACGTGTCAATCCCGTGGGAATCACGTGGGAATCACTTGGGAATCACGTGGGAATAATGCGTCAATCACGTGGGAGTCACGTGGGAATCATGCGTCAATCACGTGGGAATCACATGGGAGTCACTTGGGAATAACGTGGGAATCACGTGGTAATCACGTGGGAATCATGTGGGAATAACGTGTCAATCACGAGGGAATCACGCAGGAATCACGTGTCAATCAGGTGGGCATCACGTGGGTATCACACGGGAATCATTTGGGAATCACTTGTAAATCACGTTGGAATCACGTCGGAATCACTTTTGAATCACGTGGGAATCACGTGTCAATCACGTGTGAATCACGTGTCAATCACGTGGGAATCACGTGTCAATCACGTGGGAATCACGTGGGAATCACGTGTCAAGCATGTTGGAATCACGTGGGAATCATATGGGAATATCGAGTCAATCACGTGGGAATCACGTAGGAATCACATGTCAATTACGTGGGAATCACGTTGTTGTCACGTGGGAATCACGTGGGAATCACGTGTCTATCACGTGGGAATCACGTGGGAGTCACGTGGGAATCACATGGAAATCACGTGGTAATCATGTGGGAATCACGTTGGAATCACGTGTCAATCACGTGGGAATCATGTGGGAATCACGTGTCAATCACGTGAGCATCATGTGGGCATCACGTGGGAATCATTTGGGAATCACGTGGGAATCACGGGGGAATCACGTGGGAATCACATGTCAATCACGTGGGAATCACGTGGCAATAACGTGGGAATGACATGTCAATCCCGTGGGAATCACGTGGGAATAAGGTGGGAATCACGTGTCACTCACGTGGGAATCACATGGGAATCACGTGGGATTCTCGTGGGAATCACGTGTAAATCACGTGTCAATCATGTGAGAATCACGTGGGAATCATATGAGAATCACGAGTCAATCACTTGGGAATCAAGTGGGAATCACGTGTCAATCACGTGGGAATCACTTGGGAATCACGTTGGAATCATGTGTAAGTCACTTGGGAATAACGTGGGAGTCACGTGATAATCACATGGGAATCACGTTTCAATCACGTGGGAATCACGTGGGAATCATGCGTCAATCACGGGGGAATCATGTGGGAGTCACGTGGGAATCACGTGGGAATCAAGTGGGAATCACGTGGGTATCACGTGTTAATCACGTGGGAATCACTTGGGAATCACGTATCAATCACGTGGGAATATCGTGGGAATCACATTTAATCACGTGGAAATCACATGGGAATCTCGTGTCAATCAAGTTGGAATCACGTGGGAATGACGTGTCAATCACGTTGGCATCACGTGGGAATCATTTGGGAATCACGTGTCATTCACGTTGGAATCATATGGGAATCACGTGGGAATCACGTGGGAATCACGTGTCAATCACGTGGGAATCACGTGGGAATAACGTGGGAATCACGTGCAAATCCCATAGGAATCCCGTGGGAATCACGTGGGAATCAAGTGTCAATCACGTAGGAATCACGTGGAAATCACGTGGTAATCATGTGGGAATCACATGTCAATCACGTGGGAATCATGTGGGAATCATGTGGGAATCACGTGGGAATCACGTGACAATCATTTGGGAATCACCTGGGAATCACGTGTTAATCACGTGGGAATCACGTGACAATCATTTGGGAATCACGTGGGAATCACGTGTCAATCCCATAGGAATCACGTGGGAATCACGTGTCAATCACGGGGGAATCACGTGTAAATCACGTGGGAATCACGTGTCAATCACGGGGGAATCACGTGGTAATCACGTGGGAATCAGGTTCGAATCACGTGTCAATAATGTGGGAATCATGTGGGAATCACGTGTCAATCACGATGGAATTACGTGTGAATCACGTGTGAATCACGTGGGAATCACGTGGGAATCACGTGACAATCATATGGGAATCACCCAGGAATCACGTGTTAATCACGTGGGAATCACATGGGAATCACGTGGGAATGACGTGTCAATCACGTGGGAATCACGTGTCAATCACGTGGGAATCACTTGGGAATCACGTTGGAATCATGTGTCAATCACTTGGGAATAACGTGGGAATCACGTGGGAAGCACATGGGAATCACATGTCAATCACTTGGGAATCACATGGGAATCACGTGATAATCACGTGGGAATCACGTGTCAACACTTGGGAATTACGTGAGAATCACGTTGGAATCACGTGGGAATCACGTGTCAATCACGTGGGAATCATGCGTCAATCACGTGGGAATCACGTGGGAATTACGTCTCAATCACGTGGGAATCACGTGGGAATCACGTGGGAATCACGTGGGAATCACGTGGGAATCACGTGGGAATCACGTGTCAATCACGTGGGAATCACGTGGGAATTACCTGTCAATCACGTGGGAATCACGTGGGAATTACGTCGGAATCTCGTGCCAATCACGTGGGAATCTCGTGCCAATCACGTGGGAATCACGTGGGAATCACGTGGGAATCTCGTGGGTATCACGAGGGAATTACGTGGGAATCACGTGTCAATCACGTGGGAATCACATGTCAATCAAGTTTGAATCACGTGGCAATCACGTGGGAATGACATTTAATCCCTTGGGAATCACGAGGGTATAAGGTAGGAATCACGTGTCAATCACGTGGGAATCACAAGGGAATCACGTGGGATTCACGTGGGAATCACGTGTCAATCACGTGTCAGTCATGTGAGAATCAAGTGGGAATCACGTGGACATCACGTGTCAATAACGTGGGAATCACGTGGGAATCATGAGTCAATCCCGTGGGAATCACGTGGGAATAAGGTGGGAATCACGTGTCAATCACGTGGGAATCACATGGGAGTCACGTGGGAATAATGTGGGAATTACGTGGTAATCAAGTAGGAATCACGTGGGAATAACGTGTCAATTACTTGGGAATCATGTGGGAATCACGTGTCAATCACGAGGGAATCACGTAGGAATCACGTGTCAATCACGTGGGCATCACATGGGTATCACACGGGAATCATTTGGGAATCACGTGTCAATCACGTTGGAATCACGTGGGAATCACTTTTGAATCACGTGGGAATCACGTGTCAATCACGAGGGAATCACGTAGGAATCACGTGTCAATCACGTGGGCATCACATGGGTATCACACGGGAATCATTTGGGAATCACGTGTCAATCACGTTGGAATCACGTGGGAATCACTTTTGAATCACGTGGGAATCACGTGTCAATCACGAGGGAATCACTTGGGAATCACGTTGGAATCATGTGTCAATCACTTGGGAATAACGTGGGAATCACGTGGGAAGCACGTGGGAATCACGTGTCAATCACGTGGGAATTACGTGAGAATCACGTGGGAATCATGTGGGAATCACGTGTCAATCACGTGGGAATCATGTGGGAATCATGCGTCAATCACGTGGGAAACACGTGGGAATTATGTGTCAATCACGTGGGAATGACGTGGGAATTACGTCGGAATCTCGTGCCAATCACGTGGGAATCACGTGGGAATCACGTGGGAATCACGTGTCAATCACGTGGGAGTCACGTGGGAATTACGTGTCAATCACGTGGGAATCACGTGGGAATTACGTCGGAATCTCGTGCCAATCATGTGGGAATCTCGTGCCAATCACGTGGGAATCACGTGGGAATCACGTGGGAATCTCGTGGGAATCACGTGGGAATTACGTGGGAATCACGTGTCAATCACGTGGGAAACACATGTCAATCAAATTTGAATCACGTGGCAATAACGTGGGAATGACATTTCAATCCCTTGGGAATCACGTGGGAATAAGGTGGGAATCACGTGTCAATCACGTGTCAATCATGTGAGAATCACGTGGGAATCATGTGGAAATCACGTGTCAATCACGTGGGAATCACGTGTCAATCACGTTGGAATCACGTGGGAATCATATGGGAATCACGAGTCAATCACATGGGAATCACATGACAATTACGTGGGAATCACGTTGGAGTCACGTGGGAATCATGTGTCAATCACGTGGGAATCACATGGGAATCAAGTGTCAATCCCGTGGGAATCACGTGGGAATCACTTGGGAATCACGTGGGAATCATGCGTCAATCACGTGGGAGTCACGTGGGAGTCACTTGGGAATAACGTGGGAATCACGTGGTAATCACGTAGGAATCACGTGAGAATAACGTGCCAATCACGAGGGAAGCACGTAGGAATCACGTGTCAGTCAGGTGGGCATCACATGGGTATCACACGGCAATCATTTGGGAATCACTTGTAAATCACGTTGGAATCACGTCGGAATCACGTTTGAATCACGTGGGAATCACGTGTAAATCACGTGTGAATCACGTGTCAATCACGTGGGAATCACGTGTCAATCACGTGGGAATCACGTGGGAATCACGTATCAATCATGTTGGAATCACGTGGGAATCATACGGGAATCACGAGTCAATCACGTGGAAATCACGTAGGAATCACATGTCAATTACGTGGGAATCACGTTGTTGTCACGTGGGAATCACGTGGGAATCACGTGTCTATCACGTGGGAATCACGTGGAAGTCACGTGGGAATCACATGGGAATAACGCGCCAATCACGTGGGAATCACGCTGGAATCACGTCTCAATCACGTGGGAATCATGTGGGAATCACGTGTCAATCAGGTGGGCATCACGTGGACATCACGTGGGAATCATTTGGGAATCACGTGGGAATCATGTGGGAATCACGTGGGAATCACGTGTCAATCACGTGTCAGTCATATGAGAATCAAGTGGGAATCACGTGGATATCACGTGTCAATCACGTGGGAATCACGTGGGAATCATGAGTCAATCCCGTGGGAATAACGTGGGAATCACGTGGGAATCATGCATCAATCACGTGGGAATCACATGGGAGTCACGTGGGAATAATGTGGGAATCACGTGGTAATCAAGTAGGAATCACGCGGGAATAACGTGTCAATCACGTGGGAATCATGTGGGAATCACGTGTCAATCACGAGGGAATCACGTAGGAATCACGTGTCAATCACGTGGGCATCACATGGGTATCACACGGGAATCATTTGGGAATCACGTGTCAATCACGTTGGAATCACGTGGGAATCACTTTTGAATCACGTGGGAATCACGTGTCAATCACGAGGGAATCACTTGGGAATCACGTTGGAATCATGTGTCAATCACTTGGGAATAACATGGGAATCACGTGGGAAGCACGTGGGAATCACGTGTCAATCTCTTGGGAATCATATGGGAATCACGTGATAATCACGTGGGAAACACGTGTCAATCACGTGGGAATTACGTGACAATCACGTGGGAATCACGTGGGAATCACGTGTCAATCACGTGGGAATCACGTGGGAATAACGCGTCAATCACGTGGGAAACACGTGGGAATTACGTGTCAATCACGTGGGAATCACGTGGGAATTACGTCGGAATCTCGTGCCAATCACGTGGGAATCACGTGGGAATCACGTGGGAATCACGTGGGGATCACGTGTCAATCACGTGGGAGTCACGTGGGAATTACGTGTCAATCACGTGGGAATCACGTGGGTATTACGTCGGAATCTCGTGCCAATCATGTGGGAATCTCGTGCCAATCACGTGGGAATCACGTGGGAATCATGTGGGAATCTCGTGGGAAAAACGTGGGAATTACGTGGGAATCACGTGTCAATCACGTGGGAAACACATGTCAATCAAGTTTGAATCACGTGGCAATATCGTGGGAATGACATTTCAATCCTTTGGGAATCACGTGGAAATAAGGTGGGAATCACGTGTCAATCACGTGGGAATCACATGGGAATCACGTGGGATTCACGTGGGAATCACGTGTCAATCACGTGTCAATCATGTGAGAATCACGTGGGAATCACGTGGAAATCACGTGTCAATCACGTGGGAATCACGTGGGAATCACGTGTCAATCACGTTGGAATCACGTGGGAATCATATGGGAATCATGAGTCAATCACGTGGGAATCACGTGGGAATCACATGACAATTACGTGGGAATCACGTTGGAGTCACGTGGGAATCATGTGTCAATCACGTGGGAATCACGTGGGAATCACGTGTCAATCCCGTGGGAATCACGTGGGAATCACTTGGGAATCACGTGGGAATAATGCGTCAATCACGTGGGAGTCACGTGGGAATCATGCGTCAATCACGTGGGAATCACATGGGAGTCACTTGGGAATAACGTGGGAATCACGTGGTAATCACGTGGGAATCATGTGGGAATAACGTGTCAATCACGAGGGAATCACGCAGGAATCACGTGTCAATCAGGTGGGCATCACGTGGGTATCACACGGGAATCATTTGGGAATCACTTGTAAATCACGTTGGAATCACGTCGGAATCACTTTTGAATCACGTGGGAATCACGTGTCAATCACGTGTGAATCACGTGTCAATCACGTGGGAATCACGTGTCAATCACGTGGGAATCACGTGGGAATCACGTGTCAAGCATGTTGGAATCACGTGGGAATCATATGGGAATATCGAGTCAATCACGTGGGAATCACGTAGGAATCACATGTCAATTACGTGGGAATCACGTTGTTGTCACGTGGGAATCACGTGGGAATCACGTGTCTATCACGTGGGAATCACGTGGGAGTCACGTGGGAATCACATGGGAATCACGTGCCAATCACGTGGGAATCACGCTGGAATCACGTTTCAATCACGTGGGAATCATGTGGGAATCACGTGTCAATAACGTGGGCATCACGTGGACATCACGTGGGAATCATTTGGGAATCACGTGGGAATCATGTGGGAATCACGTGGGAATCACGTGTCAATCATGTGGGAATCACGTGGGATGACATATCAATCACGTGGGAAACACGTGGGAATCACGAGTCAATCCCGTGGGAATCACGTGGGAATAAGGTGGGAATCACGTGTCAATCACGTGGGAATCACGCTGGAATCACGTTTCAATCACGTGGGAATCATGTGGGAATCACGTGTCAATAACGTGGGCATCACGTGGACATCACGTGGGAATCATTTGGGAATCACGTGGGAATCATGTGGGAATCACGTGGGAATAACGTGTCAATCACGTGGGAATCATGTGGGAATCACGTGTCAATCACGAGGGACTCACGTAGGAATCACGTGTCAATCACTTGGGCATCACATGGGTATCACAAGGGAATCATTTGGGAATCACGTGTCAATCACGTTGGAATCACGTGGGAATCACTTTTGAATCACGTGTGAATCACGTGTCAATCACGTGGGAAACACGTTTCAATCCCGTGGGAATCAGGTGGGAATCATTATGGAATCACGTGGGAATCAAGTGGTAATCATGCGTCAATCACGTGGGAATCACGTGGGACTCACGTGGGAATCATATGGGAATCACGTGGTAATCACGTGGGAATCAGGTTCGAATCACGTGTCAATAACGTGGGAATCATGTGGGAATCACGTGTCAATCACGATGGAATTACGTGTGAATCACGTGTGAATCACGTGGGTATCACGTGACAATCATTTGGGAATCACCTGGGAATCACGTGTTAATCACGTGGGAATCACATGGGAATCACGTGGGAATGACGTGTCAATCACGTAGGAATCATGTGGGAATCACGTGTCAATCAGGTGGGAATCACGTGTCAATCATGTGGGAATCATTTGGGAATCACGTTGGAATCATGTGTCAATCACTTGGGAATAACGTGGGAATCACGTGGGAAGCACGTGGGAATCACGTGTCAATCACTTGGGAATCACATGGGAATCACGTGATAATCACGTGGGAATCACGTGTCAATCACGTGGGAATTACGTGAGAATCACCTGGGAATCACGAGGGAATCACGTGTCAATCACGTGGAAATCACGAGGGAATCATGCGTCAATCACGTGGGAATCACGTGGGAGTCAAGTGGGAATCACGTGGGAATCAATTGGGAATCACGAGGGAATCAAGTGGGAATCACATGTCAATCACGTGGGAATCATGTGGGAATCACGTGTCAATCACGATGGAATCACGTGGGAATCAAGTGGTGTTCATGCGTCTATCACGTGGGAATCACGTGTCAATCACGTGGGAATCACGTGGGAATCATGTGGGAATCATGTGGGAATCACGTGGGAATCACGTGACAATCATTTGGGAATCACCTGGGAATCACGTGTTAATCACGTGGGAATCACGTGACAATCATTTGGGAATCACGTGGGAATCACGTTTCAATCCCATAGGAATCACGTGGGAATCACGTGGGAATCACGTGTCAATCACGGGGGAATCACGTGTAAATCACGTGGGAATCACGTGTCAATCACGGGGGAATCACGTGGTAATCACGTGGGAATCAGGTTCGAATCACGTGTCAATAATGTGGGAATCATGTGGGAATCACGTGTCAATCACGGTGGAATTACGTGTGAATCACGTGTGAATCACGTGGGAATCACGTGGGAATCACGTGACAATCATATGGGAATCACCCAGGAATCACGTGTTAATCACGTGGGAATCACATGGGAATCATTGGGAATGACGTGTCAATCACGTGGGAATGACGTGTCAATCACGTGGGAATCACTTGGGAATCACGTTGGAATCATGTGTCAATCACTTGGGAATAACGTGGGAATCACGTGGGAAGCACGTGGGAATCACATGTCAATCACTTGGGAATCACATGGGAATCACGTGATAATCACGTGGGTATCACGTGTCAACACTTGGGAATTACGTGAGAATCACGTTGGAATCACGTGGGAATCACGTGTCAATCACGTGGGAATCATGCGTCAATCACGTGGGAATCACGTGGGAATTACGTCTCAATCACGTGGGAATCACGTGGGAATCACGTGGGAATCACGTGAGAATCACGTGGGTATCACGTGGGAATCACGTGGGAATCACGTGGGAATCACGTGTCAATCACGTGGGAATCACGTGGGAATTACGTGTCAATCACGTGGGAATCACGTGGGAATTACGTCGGAATCTCGTGCCAATCACGTTGGAATCTCGTGCGAATCACGTGGGAATCACGTGGGAATCACGTGGGAATCTCGTGGGTATCACGAGGGAATTACGTGGGAATCACGTGTCAATCACGTGGGAATCACATGTCAATCAAGTTTGAATCACGTGGCAATCACGTGGGAATGACATTTAATCCCTTGGGAATCACGTGGGAATAAGGTAGGAATCACGTGTCAATCACGTGGGAATCACAAGGGAATCACGTGGGATTCACGTGGGAATCACGTGTCAATCACGTGTCAGTCATGTGAGAATCAAGTGGGAATCACGTGGACATCACGTGTCAATAACGTGGGAATCACGTGGGAATCATGAGTCAATCCCGTGGGAATCACGTGGGAATAAGGTGGGAATCACGTGTCAATCACGTGGGAATCACGTAGGAATCACTTGGGAATCACGTGGGAATCATGCATCAATCACGTGGGAATCACATGGGAGTCACGTGGGAATAATGTGGGAATTACGTGGTAATCAAGTAGGAATCACGTGGGAATAACGTGTCAATTACGTGGGAATCATGTGGGAATCACGTGTCAATCACGAGGGAATCACGTAGGAATCACGTGTCAATCACGTGGGCATCACATGGGTATCACACGGGAATCATTTGGGAATCACGTGTCAATCACGTTGGAATCACGTGGGAATCACTTTTGAATCACGTGGGAATCACGTGTCAATCACGAGGGAATCACTTGGGAATCACGTTGGAATCATGTGTCAATCACTTGGGAATAACGTGGGAATCACGTGGGAAGCACGTGGGAATCACGTGTCAATCTCTTGGGAATCACATGGGAATCACGTGATAATCACGTGGGAATCACGTGTCAATCACGTGGGAATTACGTGAGAATCACGTGGGAATCACGTGGGAATCACGTGTCAATCACGTGGGAATCACGTGGGAATCATGCGTCAATCACGTGGGACACACGTGTCAATCACGTGGGAATCACGTGTAAATCACGTGGGAATCACGTGTCAATCATGTGGGAATCATGTGGGAATCACGTGGGAATCACGTGTCAATCACGTGGGAATCACGTGGGAATCACGTGTCAATCACGTGGGAATCACGTGGGAATAACGTGGGAATCACGTGTCAATCATCTAGGAATCACGTGTCAATCACGTGGGAATCACGTGGGAATCACGTGGGAATCATGCGTCAAACACGTGGGAAACACGTGTCAATCACGTGGGAATCACGTGTAAATCACGTGGGAATGACGTGTCAATCACGTGGGAATCATGTGGGAATCACGTGGGAATCACGTGTCAATCACGTGGGAATCACGTGGGAATAACGTGTCAATCACGTGGGAATCACGTGGGAATAACGTGGGAATCACGTGTCAATCATCTAGGAATCACGTGTCAATCACGTGGGAATCACGTGGGAATCACGTGGGAATCACGTGTCAATCTTCTAGGAATCACGTGTCAATCACGTGGGAATCAGGTGGGAATCACGTGTCAATCACGTGGGAATCACGTGGGAATCACGTGGGAATCACGTGTGGATCACGTGACAATCATTTGGGAATCACGTGGGAATCACGTGTCAATCACGTGGGAATCACGTGGGAATCACGTGTCAATCACGTGGGAGTCACGTGGATTTCATGTGGGAATCCCTTGGAAATCACGGGGGAATCACGTGTCAATCATGAGGGAATCACGTGGGAATCACGTGTCAATCACGTGGGAAACACGTGTCAATCACGTGGGAATCACGTGTAAATCACGTGGGAATCACGTGTCAATCATGTGTCAATCACGTGGTAATCTCGGGGGAATCACGTGGGAATCACGTGGGATCACGTGGGAATCACGTGACAATCATTTGTGAATCACGTGGTAATCACGTGTAAATCACGTGAGAATCACGTGGGAATCACAAGGAAATCACATGTCAATCACGTGGGAATCACGTGTCAATCACGATGGAATCACTTGGGAATCACGTGTCAATCACGGGGGAATCACGTGGTAATCACGTGTAAATCACGTGGGAATCACAAGGAAATCACGTCTCAATCACAAGGAAATCACGTGTGAATAACGTGGGAAACACGTGTCAATCACTTGGGAATCACGTGGGAATCACGTGTCAATCACGTTGGAACCACGTGTGAATCACGTGTGAATCACGTGTCAATCATGTGGGAATCACGTGGGAATCATGTGGGAATCAAGTGGGAATCACGTGTCAATCATGTGGGAATCACGTGGGAATCACGTGTCAATCACGTGGGAATCACGTGGGAGTCACGTCGTAATCTCGTGCCAATCACGTGGGAATCACGTGGGAATCACGTGGGAATCACGTGGGAATCACGTGGTAATCACGTGGGAATCACGTGGGAATCACGTGGGAATCACGTGGGTATCACGTGTTAATCACGTGGGAATCACTTGGGAATCAAGTATCAATCACGTGGGAATATCGTGGGAATCACATTTAATCACGTGGAAATCACATGGGAATCTCGTGTCAATCACGTGGGAATCACGTGGGGATCACGTGTCAATCACGTGGGAATCACGTGGGAATCATGTGGGAATCTCGTGGGAAAAACGTGGGAATTACGTGGGAATCACGTGTCAATCACGTGGGAAACACATGTCAATCAAGTTTGAATCACGTGGCAATATCGTGGGAATGACATTTCAATCCTTTGGGAATCACGTGGAAATAAGGTGGGAATCACGTGTCAATCACGTGGGAATCACATGGGAATCACGTGGGATTCACGTGGGAATCACGTGTCAATCACGTGTCAATCATGTGAGAATCACGTGGGAATCACGTGGAAATCACGTGTCAATCACGTGGGAATCACGTGGGAATCACGTGTCAATCACGTTGGAATCACGTGGGAATCATATGGGAATCATGAGTCAATCACGTGGGAATCACGTGGGAATCACATGACAATTACGTGGGAATCACGTTGGAGTCACGTGGGAATCATGTGTCAATCACGTGGGAATCACGTGGGAATCACGTGTCAATCCCGTGGGAATCACGTGGGAATCACTTGGGAATCACGTGGGAATAATGCGTCAATCACGTGGGAGTCACGTGGGAATCATGCGTCAATCACGTGGGAATCACATGGGAGTCACTTGGGAATAACGTGGGAATCACGTGGTAATCACGTGGGAATCATGTGGGAATAACGTGTCAATCACGAGGGAATCACGCAGGAATCACGTGTCAATCAGGTGGGCATCACGTGGGTATCACACGGGAATCATTTGGGAATCACTTGTAAATCACGTTGGAATCACGTCGGAATCACTTTTGAATCACGTGGGAATCACGTGTCAATCACGTGTGAATCACGTGTCAATCACGTGGGAATCACGTGTCAATCACGTGGGAATCACGTGGGAATCACGTGTCAAGCATGTTGGAATCACGTGGGAATCATATGGGAATATCGAGTCAATCACGTGGGAATCACGTAGGAATCACATGTCAATTACGTGGGAATCACGTTGTTGTCACGTGGGAATCACGTGGGAATCACGTGTCTATCACGTGGGAATCACGTGGGAGTCACGTGGGAATCACATGGGAATCACGTGCCAATCACGTGGGAATCACGCTGGAATCACGTTTCAATCACGTGGGAATCATGTGGGAATCACGTGTCAATAACGTGGGCATCACGTGGACATCACGTGGGAATCATTTGGGAATCACGTGGGAATCATGTGGGAATCACGTGGGAATCACGTGTCAATCATGTGGGAATCACGTGGGATGACATATCAATCACGTGGGAAACACGTGGGAATCACGAGTCAATCCCGTGGGAATCACGTGGGAATAAGGTGGGAATCACGTGTCAATCACGTGGGAATCACGCTGGAATCACGTTTCAATCACGTGGGAATCATGTGGGAATCACGTGTCAATAACGTGGGCATCACGTGGACATCACGTGGGAATCATTTGGGAATCACGTGGGAATCATGTGGGAATCACGTGGGAATAACGTGTCAATCACGTGGGAATCATGTGGGAATCACGTGTCAATCACGAGGGACTCACGTAGGAATCACGTGTCAATCACTTGGGCATCACATGGGTATCACAAGGGAATCATTTGGGAATCACGTGTCAATCACGTTGGAATCACGTGGGAATCACTTTTGAATCACGTGTGAATCACGTGTCAATCACGTGGGAAACACGTTTCAATCCCGTGGGAATCAGGTGGGAATCATTATGGAATCACGTGGGAATCAAGTGGTAATCATGCGTCAATCACGTGGGAATCACGTGGGACTCACGTGGGAATCATATGGGAATCACGTGGTAATCACGTGGGAATCAGGTTCGAATCACGTGTCAATAACGTGGGAATCATGTGGGAATCACGTGTCAATCACGATGGAATTACGTGTGAATCACGTGTGAATCACGTGGGTATCACGTGACAATCATTTGGGAATCACCTGGGAATCACGTGTTAATCACGTGGGAATCACATGGGAATCACGTGGGAATGACGTGTCAATCACGTAGGAATCATGTGGGAATCACGTGTCAATCAGGTGGGAATCACGTGTCAATCATGTGGGAATCATTTGGGAATCACGTTGGAATCATGTGTCAATCACTTGGGAATAACGTGGGAATCACGTGGGAAGCACGTGGGAATCACGTGTCAATCACTTGGGAATCACATGGGAATCACGTGATAATCACGTGGGAATCACGTGTCAATCACGTGGGAATTACGTGAGAATCACCTGGGAATCACGAGGGAATCACGTGTCAATCACGTGGAAATCACGAGGGAATCATGCGTCAATCACGTGGGAATCACGTGGGAGTCAAGTGGGAATCACGTGGGAATCAATTGGGAATCACGAGGGAATCAAGTGGGAATCACATGTCAATCACGTGGGAATCATGTGGGAATCACGTGTCAATCACGATGGAATCACGTGGGAATCAAGTGGTGTTCATGCGTCTATCACGTGGGAATCACGTGTCAATCACGTGGGAATCACGTGGGAATCATGTGGGAATCATGTGGGAATCACGTGGGAATCACGTGACAATCATTTGGGAATCACCTGGGAATCACGTGTTAATCACGTGGGAATCACGTGACAATCATTTGGGAATCACGTGGGAATCACGTTTCAATCCCATAGGAATCACGTGGGAATCACGTGGGAATCACGTGTCAATCACGGGGGAATCACGTGTAAATCACGTGGGAATCACGTGTCAATCACGGGGGAATCACGTGGTAATCACGTGGGAATCAGGTTCGAATCACGTGTCAATAATGTGGGAATCATGTGGGAATCACGTGTCAATCACGGTGGAATTACGTGTGAATCACGTGTGAATCACGTGGGAATCACGTGGGAATCACGTGACAATCATATGGGAATCACCCAGGAATCACGTGTTAATCACGTGGGAATCACATGGGAATCATTGGGAATGACGTGTCAATCACGTGGGAATGACGTGTCAATCACGTGGGAATCACTTGGGAATCACGTTGGAATCATGTGTCAATCACTTGGGAATAACGTGGGAATCACGTGGGAAGCACGTGGGAATCACATGTCAATCACTTGGGAATCACATGGGAATCACGTGATAATCACGTGGGTATCACGTGTCAACACTTGGGAATTACGTGAGAATCACGTTGGAATCACGTGGGAATCACGTGTCAATCACGTGGGAATCATGCGTCAATCACGTGGGAATCACGTGGGAATTACGTCTCAATCACGTGGGAATCACGTGGGAATCACGTGGGAATCACGTGAGAATCACGTGGGTATCACGTGGGAATCACGTGGGAATCATGTGGGAATCACGTGTCAATCACGTGGGAATCACGTGGGAATTACGTGTCAATCACGTGGGAATCACGTGGGAATTACGTCGGAATCTCGTGCCAATCACGTTGGAATCTCGTGCGAATCACGTGGGAATCACGTGGGAATCACGTGGGAATCTCGTGGGTATCACGAGGGAATTACGTGGGAATCACGTGTCAATCACGTGGGAATCACATGTCAATCAAGTTTGAATCACGTGGCAATCACGTGGGAATGACATTTAATCCCTTGGGAATCACGTGGGAATAAGGTAGGAATCACGTGTCAATCACGTGGGAATCACAAGGGAATCACGTGGGATTCACGTGGGAATCACGTGTCAATCACGTGTCAGTCATGTGAGAATCAAGTGGGAATCACGTGGACATCACGTGTCAATAACGTGGGAATCACGTGGGAATCATGAGTCAATCCCGTGGGAATCACGTGGGAATAAGGTGGGAATCACGTGTCAATCACGTGGGAATCACGTAGGAATCACTTGGGAATCACGTGGGAATCATGCATCAATCACGTGGGAATCACATGGGAGTCACGTGGGAATAATGTGGGAATTACGTGGTAATCAAGTAGGAATCACGTGGGAATAACGTGTCAATTACGTGGGAATCATGTGGGAATCACGTGTCAATCACGAGGGAATCACGTAGGAATCACGTGTCAATCACGTGGGCATCACATGGGTATCACACGGGAATCATTTGGGAATCACGTGTCAATCACGTTGGAATCACGTGGGAATCACTTTTGAATCACGTGGGAATCACGTGTCAATCACGAGGGAATCACTTGGGAATCACGTTGGAATCATGTGTCAATCACTTGGGAATAACGTGGGAATCACGTGGGAAGCACGTGGGAATCACGTGTCAATCTCTTGGGAATCACATGGGAATCACGTGATAATCACGTGGGAATCACGTGTCAATCACGTGGGAATTACGTGAGAATCACGTGGGAATCACGTGGGAATCACGTGTCAATCACGTGGGAATCACGTGGGAATCATGCGTCAATCACGTGGGACACACGTGTCAATCACGTGGGAATCACGTGTAAATCACGTGGGAATCACGTGTCAATCATGTGGGAATCATGTGGGAATCACGTGGGAATCACGTGTCAATCACGTGGGAATCACGTGGGAATCACGTGTCAATCACGTGGGAATCACGTGGGAATAACGTGGGAATCACGTGTCAATCATCTAGGAATCACGTGTCAATCACGTGGGAATCACGTGGGAATCACGTGGGAATCATGCGTCAAACACGTGGGAAACACGTGTCAATCACGTGGGAATCACGTGTAAATCACGTGGGAATGACGTGTCAATCACGTGGGAATCATGTGGGAATCACGTGGGAATCACGTGTCAATCACGTGGGAATCACGTGGGAATAACGTGTCAATCACGTGGGAATCACGTGGGAATAACGTGGGAATCACGTGTCAATCATCTAGGAATCACGTGTCAATCACGTGGGAATCACGTGGGAATCACGTGGGAATCACGTGTCAATCTTCTAGGAATCACGTGTCAATCACGTGGGAATCACGTGGGAATCACGTGTCAATCACGTGGGAATCACGTGGGAATCACGTGGGAATCACGTGTGGATCACGTGACAATCATTTGGGAATCACGTGGGAATCACGTGTCAATCACGTGGGAATCACGTGGGAATCACGTGTCAATCACGTGGGAGTCACGTGGATTTCATGTGGGAATCCCTTGGAAATCACGGGGGAATCACGTGTAAATCACGTGGGAATCACGTGTCAATCATGTGTCAATCACGTGGTAATCTCGGGGGAATCACGTGGGAATCACGTGGGATCACGTGGGAATCACGTGACAATCATTTGTGAATCACGTGGTAATCACGTGTAAATCACGTGAGAATCACGTGGGAATCACAAGGAAATCACATGTCAATCACGTGGGAATCACGTGTCAATCACGATGGAATCACTTGGGAATCACGTGTCAATCACGGGGGAATCACGTGGTAATCACGTGTAAATCACGTGGGAATCACAAGGAAATCACGTCTCAATCACAAGGAAATCACGTGTGAATAACGTGGGAAACACGTGTCAATCACTTGGGAATCACGTGGGAATCACGTGTCAATCACGGTGGAACCACGTGTGAATCACGTGTGAATCACGTGTCAATCATGTGGGAATCACGTGGGAATCATGTGGGAATCAAGTGGGAATCACGTGTCAATCATGTGGGAATCACGTGGGAATCACGTGTCAATCACGTGGGAATCACGTGGGAGTCACGTCGTAATCTCGTGCCAATCACGTGGGAATCACGTGGGAATCACGTGGGAATCACGTGGGAATCACGTGGTAATCACGTGGGAATCACGTGGGAATCACGTGGGAATCACGTGGGTATCACGTGTTAATCACGTGGGAATCACTTGGGAATCAAGTATCAATCACGTGGGAATATCGTGGGAATCACATTTAATCACGTGGAAATCACATGGGAATCTCGTGTCAATCAAGTTGGAATCACGTGGGAATGACGTGTCAATCACGTTGGCATCACGTGGGAATCATTTGGGAATCACGTGTCATTCACGTTGGAATGATATGGGAATCACGTGGGAATCACGTGGGAATCACGTGTCAATCACGTGGGAATCACGTGGGAATAACGTGGGAATCACGTGCAAATCCCATAGGAATCCCGTGGGAATCACGTGGGAATCACGGGTCAATCACGTAGGAATCACGTGTAAATCACGTGGTAATCATGTGGGAATCACATGTCAATCACGTGGGAATCATGTGGGAATCATGTGGGAATCACGTGGGAATCACGTTGGAATCACGTGACAATCATTTGGGAATCACCTGGGAATCACGTGTTAATCACGTGGGAATCACGTGACAATCATTTGGGAATCACGTGGGAATCACGTGTCAATCCCATAGGAATCACGTGGGAATCACGTGGGAATCACGTGTCAATCACGGGGGAATCACGTGTAAATCACGTGGGAATCACGTGTCAATCACGGGGGAATCACGTGGTAATCACGTGGGAATCAGGTTCGAATCACGTGTCAATAATGTGGGAATCATGTGGGAATCACGTGTCAATCACGATGGAATTACGTGTGAATCAGGTGTGAATCACGTGGGAATCACGTGGGAATCACGTGACAATCATATGAGAATCACCCAGGAATCACGTGTTAATCACGTGGGAATCACATGGGAATCACGTGGGAATGACGTGTCAATCACGTGGGAATCACGTGTCAATCACGTGGGAATCACTTGGGAATCACGTTGGAATCATGTGTCAATCACTTGGGAATAACGTGGGAATCACGTGGGAAGCACGTGGGAATCACATGTCAATCACTTGGGAATCACATGGGAATCACGTGATAATCACGTGGGAATCACGTGTCAGCACTTGGGAATTACGTGAGAATCACGTTGGAATCACGTGGGAATCACGTGTCAATCACGTGGGAATCATGCGTCAATCACGTGGGAATCACGTGGGAATTACGTCTCAATCACGTGGGAATCACGTGGGAATCACGTGGGAATCACGTGAGAATCACGTGGGAATCACGTGGGAATCACGTGGGAATCACGTGGGAATCACGTGTCAATCACGTGGGAATCACGTGTGAATTACGTGTCAATCACGTGGGAATCACGTGGGAATTACGTCGGAATCTCGTGCCAATCACGTGGGAATCTCGTGCCAATCACGTGGGAATCACGTGGGAATCACGTGGGAATCTCATGGGTATCACGAGGGAATTACGTGGGAATCACGTGTCAATCACGTGGGAATCACATGTCAATCAAGTTTGAATCACGTGGCAATCACGTGGGAATGACATTTAATCCCTTGGGAATCACGTGGGAATAAGGTAGGAATCACGTGTCAATCACGTGGGAATCACAAGGGAATCACGTGGGATTCACGTGGGAATCACGTGTCAATCACGTGTCAGTCATGTGAGAATCAAGTGGGAATCACGTGGACATCACGTGTCAATAACGTGGGAATCACGTGGGAATCATGAGTCAATCCCGTGGGAATCACGTGGGAATAAGGTGGGAATCACGTGTCAATCACGTGGGAATCACATGGGAGTCACGTGGGAATAATGTGGGAATTACGTGGTAATCAAGTAGGAATCACGTGGGAATAACGTGTCAATTACTTGGGAATCATGTGGGAATCACGTGTCAATCACGAGGGAATCACGTAGGAATCACGTGTCAATCACGTGGGCATCACATGGGTATCACACGGGAATCATTTGGGAATCACGTGTCAATCACGTTGGAATCACGTGGGAATCACTTTTGAATCACGTGGGAATCACGTGTCAATCACGAGGGAATCACGTAGGAATCACGTGTCAATCACGTGGGCATCACATGGGTATCACACGGGAATCATTTGGGAATCACGTGTCAATCACGTTGGAATCACGTGGGAATCAGTTTTGAATCACGTGGGAATCACGTGTCAATCACGAGGGAATCACTTGGGAATCACGTTGGAATCATGTGTCAATCACTTGGGAATAACGTGGGAATCACGTGGGAAGCACGTGGGAATCACGTGTAAATCTCTTGGGAATCACATGGGAATCACGTGATAATCACGTGGGAATCACGTGTCAATCACGTGGGAAACACATGTCAATCAAATTTGAATCACGTGGCAATAACGTGGGAATGACATTTCAATCCCTTGGGAATCACGTGGGAATAAGGTGGGAATCACGTCAATCACGTGTCAATCATGTGTGAATCACGTGGGAATCACGTGGAAATCACGTGTCAATCACGTGGGAATCACGTGTCAATCACGTTGGAATCACGTGGGAATCATATGGGAATCACGAGTCAATCACATGGGAATCACATGGGAATCACATGACAATTACGTTGGAATCACGTTGGAGTCACGTGGGAATCATGTGTCAATCACGTGGGAATCACGTGGGAATCAAGTGTCTATCCCGTGGGAATCACGTGGGAATCACTTGGAAATCACGTGGGAATCATGCGTCAATCACGTGGGAGTCACGTGGCAGTCACTTGGGAATAACGTGGGAATCACGTGGTAATCACGTAGGAATCACGTGAGAATAACGTGCCAATCACGAGGGAAGCACGTAGGAATCACGTGTCAGTCAGGTGGGCATCACATGGGTATCACACGGGAATCATTTGGGAATCACTTGTAAATCACGTTGGAATCACGTCGGAATCACTTTTGAATCACGTGGGAATCACGTGTAAATCACGTGTGAATCACGTGTCAATCACGTGGGAATCACGTGTCAATCACGTGGGAATCACGTGGGAATCACGTATCAATCATGTTGGAATCACGTGGGAATCATACGGGAATCACGAGTCAATCACGTGGGAATCACGTAGGAATCACATGTCAATTACGTGGGAATCACCTTGTTGTCACGTGGGAATCACGTGGGAATCACGTGTCTATCACGTGGGAATCACGTGGGAGTCACGTGGGAATCACATGGTAATAACGCGCCAATCACGTGGGAATCACACTGGAATCACGTCTCAATCACGTGGGAATCATGTGGGAATCACGTGTCAATCACGTGGGCATCACGTGGACATCACGTGGGAATCATTTGGGAATCACGTGGGAATCATGTGGGAATCACGTGGGAATCACGTGTCAATCACGTGTCAGTCATATGAGAATCAAGTGGGAATCACGTGGATATCACGTGTCAATCACGTGGGAATCACGTGGGAATCATGTGTCAATCCCGTGGGAATCACGTGGGAATCACGTGGGAATCATGCATCAATCACGTGGGAATCACATGGGAGTCACGTGGGAATAATGTGGGAATCACGTGGTAATCAAGTAGGAATCACGTGGGAATAACGTGTCAATCACGTGGGAATCATGTGGGAATCACGTGTCAATCACGAGGGAATCACGTAGGAATCACGTGTCAATCACGTGGGCATCACATGGGTATCACACGGGAATCATTTGGGAATCACGTGTCAATCACGTTGGAATCACGTGGGAATCACTTTTGAATCACGTGGGAATCACGTGTCAATCACGAGGGAATCACTTGGGAATCACGTTGGAATCATGTGTCAATCACTTGGGAATAACATGGGAATCACGTGGGAAGCACGTGGGAATCACGTGTCAATCTCTTGGGAATCATATGGGAATCACGTGATAATCACGTGGGAATCACGTGTCAATCACGTGGGAATTACGTGAGAATCACGTGGGAATCACGTGGGAATCACGTGTCACTCACGTGGGAATCACGTGGGAATCACACGTCAATCACGTGGGAAACACGTGGGAATTACGTGTCAATCACGTGGGAATTACGTGGGAATTACGTCGGAATCTCGTGCCAATCACGTGGGAATCACGTGGGAATCACGTGGGAATCACGTGGGGATCACGTGTCAATCACGTGGGAGTCACGTAGGAATTACGTGTCAATCACGTGGGAATCACGTGGGTATTACGTCGGAATCTCGTGCCAATCATGTGGGAATCTCGTGCCAATCACGTGGGAATCACGTGGGAATCATGTGGGAATCTCGTGGGAAAAACGTGGGAATTACGTGGGAATCACGTGTCAATCACGTGGGAAACACAAGTCAATCAAGTTTGAATCACGTGGCAATCACGTGGGAATGACATTTCAATCCTTTGGGAATCACGTGGAAATAAGGTGGGAATCACGTGTCAATCACGTGGGAATCACATGGGAATCACGTGGGATTCACGTGGGAATCACGTGTCAATCACGTGTCAATCATGTGAGAATCAAGTGGGAATCACGTGGAAATCACGTGTCAATTACGTGGGAATCACGTGGGAATCACGTGTCAATCACGTTGGAATCACGTGGGAATCATATGGGAATCACGAGTCAATCACGTGGGAATCACGTGGGAATTACATGACAATTACGTGGGAATCACGTTGGAGTCACGTGGGAATCATGTGTCAATCACGTGGGAATCACGTGGGAATCACGTGTCAATCCCGTGGGAATCACGTGGGAATCACTTGGGAATCACGTGGGAATAATGCGTCAATCACGTGGGAGTCACGTGGGAATCATGCGTCAATCACGTGGGAATCACATGGGAGTCACTTGGGAATAACGTGGGAATCACGTGGTAATCACGTGGGAATCACGTGTGAATAACGTGTCAATCACGAGGGAATCACGCAGGAATCACGTGTCAATCAGGTGGGCATCACGTGAGTATCACACGGGAATCATTTGGGAATCACTTGTAAATCACGTTGGAATCACGTCGGAATCACTTTTGAATCACGTGGGAATCACGTGTCAATCACGTGTGAATCACGTGTCAATCACGTGGGAATCACGTGTCAATCACGTGGGAATCACGTGGGAATCACGTGTCAAGCATGTTGGAATCACGTGGGAATCATATGGGAATCACGAGTCAATCACGTGGGAATCACGTAGGAATCACATGTCAATTACGTGGGAATCACGTTGTTGTCACGTGGGAATCACGTGTCTATCACGTGGGAATCACGTGGGAGTCACGTGGGAATCACATGGGAATCACGCGCCAATCACGTGGGAATCACGCTGGAATCACATTTCAATCACGTGGGAATCATGTGGGAATCACTTTTGAATCACGTGGGAATCACGTGTCAATCACGTGGGAAACACGTTTCAATCCCGTGGGAATCAGGTGGGAATCATGATGGAATCACGTGGGAATCAAGTGGTAATCATGCGTCAATCACGTGGGAATCACGTTGGACTCACGTGGGAATCATATGGGAATCACGTGGTAATCACGTGGGAATCAGGTTCGAATCACGTGTCAATAACGTGGGAATCATGTGGGAATCACGTGTCAATCACGATGGAATTACGTGTGAATCACGTGTGAATCACGTGGGAATCACGTGGGAATCACGTGACAATCATTTGGGAATCACCTGGGAATCACGTGTTAATCACGTGGGAATCACATGGGAATCACGTGGGAATGACGTGTCAATCACGTAGGAATCATGTGGGAATCACGTGTCAATCACGTGGGAATCACGTGTCAATCACGTGGGAATCATTTGGGAATCACGTTGGAATCATGTGTCAATCACTTGGGAATAACGTGGGAATCACGTGGAAAGCACGTGGGAATCACGTGTCAATCACTTGGGAATCACATGGGAATCACGTGATAATCACGTGGGAACCACGTGTCAATCACGTGGGAATTACATGAGAATCACCTGGGAATCACGTGGGAATCACGTGTCAATCACGTGGAAATCACGACGGAATCATGCGTCAATCACGTGGGAATCACGTGGGAGTCACGTGGGAATCACGTGGGAATCAAGTGGGAATCACGTGGGAATCAAGTGGGAATCACATGTCAATCACGTGGGAATCATGTGGGAATCACGTGTCAATCACAATGGAATCACGTGGGAATCAAGTGGTGTTCATGCGTCGATCACGTGGGAATCACGTGTCAATCACGTGAGAATCACGTGGTAATCATGCATCAATCACGTGTGAATCACATGGGAGTCACGTGGGAATAATGTGGGAGTCACGTGGTAATCATGTGGGAATCAAGTGGGAATCACGTGTCAATCACGTGGGAATCATGTGGGAATCACGTGTCAATCACGAGAGAATCACGTGGTAATCACATTGGAATCACGTGTCAGTCACTTGGGAAACACTTGGGAATCACGTAGGAATCACGTATCATTCACGTGGGAATCACGTGGGAATCACGTGGGAATTACATGTCAATCACATGGGAATCACATGGGAATCACGTGTCAATCACGTGGGAATCACGTGGGAATCACGTGGGAATCACGTGTGAACCACGTGGGAATCACGTGGGAATCACATGGGAATCATGCTTCAATCATGTGGGAATCACATTGCAGTCACGTGGCAATCTCGTGGAAATCAGGTGGTAATCACATGGGAATCACGTGGAAATCACGTGTCAATCACGGGGGAATCACGTGGGAATCACGTGAGAATCTCCTGTCATTCACGTGAGATTCACGTGTCAATCACGTTGGAATCACGTGGGAATCACGTGGGTATCATGGGTCAATCACGTGGAAACACGTGGGAATCACGTGGGAATCACGTGTCAATCACATGGGAATCACGGGGGAATCACGTATTAATCACGTGGGAATCACGTGGGAATCATGTGCCAATCACGTGGGAATCATGTGGGAGTCACGTGGGAATCACGTGTCAATCCCAGAGGAATCACGTGGGAATCACGTGTCAATCATGTGGGAATCACGTGGGAATCATGCGCCAATCACGTGGGAATCACGTGGGAGTCACGTGGGAGTCACGTGGGTATCACGTGGGAATCACGTGGGAATCACGTGGGTATCAGGTGACAATTCCATAAGAATCACGTGGGAATCACGTGTCAATCACGTAGGAATCACGTGTAAATCACTGGGAATCACGTGTCAATTCCATAAGAATCACGTGGGAATCACGTGTCAATCACGTAGGAATCACGTGTAAATCACTGGGAATCACGTGGGAATCACGTGTCAATCACGTGGGAATCATGTGGGAATCACGTGGGAATCACGTGACAATCATTTGGGAATCACCTGGGAATCACGTGTTAATCACGTGGAAATCACTTGGGAATCACGTAGGAAACACGTGGAAATCACGTGGGAATGACGTGTCAATCACGTGGGAATCACGTGGGAATCACGAATCAATCACGAGGGAGTCACGTGGGAATCCCGAGTCAATCACGTGGGAATCACGTGGGAATCACTTTTGAATCACGTGGGAATCACGTGTCAATCACGTGGGAAACACGTTTCAATCCCGTGGGAATCAGATGGGAATCACGATGGAATCATTGGGAATCACGTGGGAATCAGGTTGGAATCACGTGTCAATAACGTGGGAATCATGTGGGAATCACGTGTCAATCACGATGGAATTACATGTGAATCATGTGTGAATCACGTGTGAATCACGTGGGAATCACGTAACAATCATTTGGGAATCACCTGGGAATCACGTGTTAATCACGTGGGAATCACGTGGGAATGACGTGTCAATCACGTAGGAATCACGTGGGAATCACGTGTCAATCACGTGGGAATCACGTGTCAATCACGTGGGAATCACTTGGGAATCACGTTGGAATCATGTGTCAATCACTTGGGAATAATGTGGGAATCACGTGATAATCACGTGGGAATCACGTGTCAATCACGTGGGAATTACGTGAGACTCACGTGGGAATCACGTGGGAATCACGTGTCAATCACGTCGGAATCACGTGGGAATCATGCGTTAATCACGTGGGAATCATGTGGGAGTCACGTGGGAATCACGTGGGAATCAATTCGGAATCACGTGGGTATATCGTGTCAATCACGTGGGAGTCATGTGTGAGTCACGTGTCAATCACGATGGAATCACGTGGTAATCACGTGGGAATCACGTGGGAATCACGTGGGAATCACGTGGGAATCACAATGGAATGACGTGTCAATCACGTGGGAATCATGTGGGAATCACGTGGGAATCACGTGTCAATCACGTGGGAATCACGTGGGAATAACCTGTCAATCACGTGGGAATCACGTGGGAATAACGTGGGAATCACGTGTCAATCATCTAGGAATCACGTGTCAATCATGTGGGAATCACGTGGGAATCACGTGGGAATCACGTGTCAATCATCTAGGAATCACGTGTCAATCACGTGGGAATCACGTGGGAATCACATGTCAATCACGTGGGAATCACGTGGGACTCACGAGGGAATCACGTGTGGATCACGTGACAATCATTTGGGAATCACGTGGGAATCACGTGTCAATCACGTGGGAATCACGTGGGAATCACGTGTCAATCACGTGGGAGTCACGTGGAATTCATGTGGGAATCCCTTGGAAATCACGGGGGAATCACGTGTCAATCATGAGGGAATCACGTGGGAATCACGTGTCAATCACGTGGGAAACACGTGTCAATCACGTGGGAATCACGTGTAAATCACGTGGGAATCACGTGTCAATCATGTGTCAATCACGTGGTAATCACGGGGGAATCACGTGGGAATCACGTGGGATCACGTGGGAATCACGTGACAATCATTTGTGAATCACGTGGTAATCACGTGTAAATCACGTGAGAATCACGTGGGAATCACAAGGAAATCACATGTCAATCACGTGGGAATCACGTTTCAATCACGATGGAATCACTTGGGAATCACGTGTCAATGACGGGGGAATCACGTGATAATCACGTGTAAATCACGTGGGAATCACAAGGAAATCACGTGTCAATCACAAGGAAATCACGTGTGAATAACGTGGGAAACACGTGTCAATCACTTGGGAATCACGTGGGAATCACGTGTCAATCACGGTGGAACCACGTGTGAATCACGTGTGAATCACGTGTCAATCATGTGGGAATCACGTGGGAATCATGTGGGAATCACGTGGGAATCACGTGTCAATCATGTGGGAATCACGTGGGAATCACGTGTCAATCACGTGGGAATCACGTGGGAATCATGTCGTAATCTCGTGCCAATCACGTGGGAATCACGTGGGAATCACGTGGGAATCACGTGGGAATCACGTGGGAATTACGTGGGAACCACGTGTCTATCACGTGGGAATCACGTGGGAATCACGTGGGAATCACGTGACAATCATTTGGGAATCACGTGGGAATCAGGTGTCAATCACTTGGGAATCACGTGGTAATCACGTGGGAATCACGTGTCAATCACGTGTCAATCACGTGGGAATCACGAGGGAATCACGTGGGATTCCCGAGTCAATCACGTGGGAATCACGTGAGAATCACGTGGGAATCACGTGTCATTCACGTGGTAATCACGTGGGAATCACGAGTCAATCACGAGGGAGTCACGTGGGAATCACGTGGGAATCCCGTGGAAATCACGTGGGAATCACTTGTCAATCACGAGTGAATCACGTGGGAATCACGTGTCAATCACGTGGGAATCACGTGGGAATCAAGCATCAATCACCTGTCAATCACGTGGGAATCACGTCGGAATCTCGTGCCAATCACGTGGGAATCTCGTGGGAATCACGTGGGAATCATGTGGGAATCACGTGGGAATTACGTGGGAATCACGTGTCAATCACGTGGGAATCACGTGGGAATCACGTGACAATCATTTGGGAATCACGTGGGAATCAGGTGTCAATCACGTGGGAATCACGTGGGAATCACGTGTCAATCACGTGTCAATCACGTGGGAATCACGTGGGAATCACGTGGGAATCCCGAGTCAATCACGTGGGAATCACGTGGGAATCACGTGGGAATCACATGTCATTCACGTGGGAATCACGTGGGAATCCCGTGGAAATCACGTGGGAATCACTTGTCAATCACGAGGGAATCACGTGGGAATCCCGAGCCAATCACGTGGGAATCACGTGGGAATCACGTGGGAATCACGTGTCATTCACGTGGGATCACGTGGGAATCACGAATTAATCACGAGGGAGTCACGTGGGAATCCCGAGTCAATCACGTGGGAATCACGTGGGAATCACTTTTGAATCACGTGATAATCACGTGTCAATCACGTGGGAAACACGTTTCAATCCCATGGGAATCAGATGGGAATCACGATGGAATCATTGGGAATCACGTGGGAATCAGGTTAGAATCACGTGTCAATAACGTGGGAATCATGTGGGAATCACGTGTCAATCACGATGGAATTACATGTGAATCACGTGTGAATCACGTGTGAATCACGTGGGAATCACGTAACAATCATTTGGGAATCACCTGGGTATCACGTGTTAATCACGTGGGAATCACGTGGGAATTACGTGTCAATCACGTAGGAATCACGTGGGAATCACGTGTCAATCACGTGGGAATCACTTGGGAATCACGTTGGAATCATGTGTCAATCACTTGGGAATAACGTGGGAATCACGTGATAATCACGTGGGAATCACGTGTCAATCACGTGGGAATTACGTGAGAATCACGTGGGAATCACGTGGGAATCACGTGTCAATCACGTGGGAATCACGTGGGAATCATGCGTCAATCACGTGGGAATCATGTGGGAGTCACGTGGGAATCACGTGGGAATCAATTCGGAATCACGTGGGTGTATCGTGTCAATCACGTGGGAGTCATGTGTGAGTCACGTGTCAATCACGATGGAATCACGTGGTAATCAAGTGGTGATCATGCGTTTATCACGTGGGAATCACGTGTCAATCACGAGGGAATCACGGGGGAATCACGTGTTAATCACGTGGGAATCACTTGGGAATCACGTATCAATCACGTGGGAATATCGTGCGAATTACATTTAATCACGTGGAAATCACATGGGAATCTCGTGTCAATCAAGTTGGAATCACGTGGGAATGACGTGTCAATCACGTTGACATCACGTGGTAATCATTTGGGAATCACGTGTCATTCACGTTGGAATCATATGGGAATCACGTGGGAATCACGTGTCAATCATGTGGGAATCACGTGGGAATCACGTGGGAATTACGTGGGAATCACGTGTCAATCACGTGGGAATCACGTGGGAATCACGTGACAATCATTTGGGAATCACGTGGGAATCAGGTGTCAATCACGTGGGAATCACGTGGGAATCACGTGCGAATCACGTGGGAATCACGTGTCAATCACGTGTCAATCACGTGGAAATCACGTGGGAATCACGTGGGAATCCCGTGGAAATCACGTGGGAATCAATTGTCAATCACGAGGGAATCACGTGGGAATCCCGAGCCAATCACGTGGGAATCACGTGGGAATCACGTGGGAATCACGTGTCATTCACGTGGGAATCACGTGGGAATCACGAATCAATCACGAGGGAGTCACGTGGGAATCCCGAGTCAATCACGTGGGAATCACGTGGGAATCACTTTTGAATCACGTGGGAATCACGTGTCAATCACGTGGGAAACACGTTTCTATCCCGTGGGAATCAGATGGGAATCACGATGGAATCATTGGGAATCACGTGGGAATCAGGTTGGAATCACGTGTCAATAACGTGGGAATCATGTGGGAATCACGTGTCAATCACAATGGAATTACATGTGAATCATGTGTGAATCACGTGTGAATAACGTGGGAATCACGTAACAATCATTTGGGAATCACCTGGGAATCACGTGTTAATCACGTGGGAATCACGTGGGAATGACGTGTCAATCACGTAGGAATCACGTGGGAATCACGTGTCAATCACTTGGGAATCACGTGTCAATCACGTGGGAATCACGTGTCAATCACGTGGGAATCACTTGGGAATCACGTTGGAATCATGTGTCAATCACTTGGGAATAATGTGGGAATCACGTGATTATCACGTGGGAATCACGTGTCAATCACGTGGGAATTACGTGAGAATCACGTGGGAATCACGTGGGAATCACGTGTCAATCACGTGGGAATCACGTGGGAATCATGCGTCAATCACGTGGGAATCATGTGGGAGTCACGTGGGAATCACGTGGGAATCAATTCGGAATCACGTGGGTATATCGTGTCAATCACGTGGGAGTCATGTGTGAGTCACGTGTCAATCACGATGGAATCACGTGGTAATCACGTGGGAATCACGTGGGAATCACGTGGGAATCACGTGGGAATCACATGGGAATGACGTGTCAATCACGTGGGAATCATGTGAGAATCACGTGGGAATCACGTGTCAATCACGTGGGAATCACGTGGGAATAACGTGTCAATCACGTGGGAATCACGTGGGAATAACGTGGGAATCACGTGTCAATCATCTAGGAATCACGTGTCAATCACGTGGGAATCACGTGGGAATCACGTGGGAATCACGTGTCAATCATCTAGGAATCACGTGTCAATCACGTGGGAATCACGTGGGAATCACGTGTCAATCACGTGGGAATCACGTGGGAATCACGTGGGAATCACGTGTGGATCACGTGACAATCATTTGGGAATCACGTGGCAATCACGTGTCAATCACGAGGGAATCACGTGGGAATCACGTGTCAATCACGTGGGAGTCACGTGGATTTCATGTGGGAATCCCTTGGAAATCACGGGGGAATCACGTGTCAATCATGAGGGAATCACGTGGGAATCACGTGTCAATGACGTGGGAAACACGTGTCAATCACGTGGGAATCACGTGTAAATCACGTGGGAAGCACGTGTCAATCATGTGTGAATCACGTGGTAATCACGGGGGAATCACGTGGGAATCACGTGGTATCACGTGGGAATCACGTGACAATCATTTGTGAATCACGTGGTAATCACGTGTCAATCACGTGGGAATCACGTGGGAATCACGTCGTAATCTCGTGCCAATCACGTGGGAATCACGTGGGAATCACAAGGAAATCACATGTCAATCACGTGGGAATCACGTGTCAATCACGATGGAATCACTTGGGAATCACGTGTCAATCACGGGGGAATCACGTGGTAATCACGTGTAAATCACGTGGGAATCACAAGGAAATCACGTGTCAATCACAAGGAAATCACGTGTCAATAACGTGGGAAACACGTGTCAATCACTTGGGAATCACGTGGGAATCACGTGTCAATCACGGTGGAACCACGTGTGAATCACGTGTGAATCACGTGTCAATCACGTGGGAATCACGTGGGAATCATGTGGGAATCACGTGGGAATCACGTGTCAATCATGTGGGAATCACGTGATAATCACGTGTCAATCACGTGGGAATCACGTGGGAATCACGTCGTAATCTCGTGCCAATCACGTGGGAATCACGTGGGAATCACGTGGGAATCACGTGGGAATCACGTGGGAATTACGTGGGAACCACGTGTCAATCACGTGGGAATCACGTGGGAATCACGTGGGAATCACGTGCGAATCACGTGGGAATCACGTGACACTCATTTGTGAATCACGTGGGAATCAGGTGTCAATCACGTGGAAATCACGTGGGAATCACGTGGGAATCACGTGTCAATCACGTGGCAATCACGTGGGAATCACGTGGGAATCACGTGGGATTCCCGAGTCAATCACGTGGGAATCACGTGAGAATCACGTGGGAATCACGTGTCATTCACGTGGTAATCACGTGGGAATCACGAGTCAATCACGAGGGAGTCACGTGGGAATCACGTGGGAATCCCGTGGAAATCACGTGGGAATCACTTGTCAATCACGAGTGAATCACGTGGGAATCACGTGTCAATCACGTGGGAATCACGTGGGAATCAAGTGGAAATCATGCATCAATCACCTGTCAATCACGTGGGAATCTCGTGGGAATCTCGTGATAATCACGTGTCAATCACGTGAGAATAAGTTGGGAGTAACGTTTCAATCACTTGGGAATCACGTGGGAATCACGTGGAAAGCACGTGGGAAACACGTGTCAATCACTTGGGAATCACATGGGTATCACGTGATAATCACGTGGGAATCACGTGTAATTCACGTGGCAATCACGTGAGAATTACGTGGGAATCACGTGGGAATCAAGTGTCAATCACGTGGGAATCACGTGGGAAAAACTTGGGAATCACGTGTCAATCACGTGGGAATCACGAGGGAATCACGTGGGAATCACGCGGGAATCACGAGGGAATCACGTGTCAATCACGTGGGAATCATGTGGGAATTACGTGACAATCACGTGTTAATCACGTGGGAATCACGTGGGAATCACGTGAAATCACGTGGGCATCACGTGGGCATCACATGGGAATAATTTAGGAATCACGTGGGAATCACGTGTGAATCACGTTGGAATCATGCGTCAATCACGTGGGAATCACGTGGGAATCACGAGGGAATCACGTGTCAATCACGTGGGATTCATGTGGGAATTACGTGACAATCAAGAGTTAATCACGTGGGAATCACGTGGGAATCACGTTAAATCACGTGGGCATCACGTGGGCATCACATGGGAATCATTTAGGGATCACGTTGGAATCACGTGTGAATCATGTTGGAATCATGCGTCAATCACGTGGGAATCACCTCGGAGTCACGTGGGAATCACGTGGGAATCACGTGTCAACCACCTGGCAGTCACGTGTCAATCACGTGGGAATCACCTGGGATTCACGTGTCAATCACGTGAAAATCACGAGGAAGTCACGTGGGAATCACGTGGGATTCACGTGTCAATCACGTGGAAATCACGTGGGAAAAACTTGGGACTCACGTGGGAATCACGATTGAATCACGTGTCAATCACGTGGGAATCACGTGGGAATCACGTGGGAATCACGTGCGAATCACGTGTCAATCACATGGGAATCACGTGGGAATCACCTGGGAAACACGTGGGAATGACGTGAAAATCATTAGGGAATCACGTGGGAATCACGTGTCAATCACGGGGGAATCACGTGTGAATCACGTGTGAATCACGTGTCAATCACGTGGGAATCACGTGGGAATCATGTGGGAATCACGTGGGAATCACGTGTCAATCATGTGGGAATCACGAGGGAATCACGTGTCAATCACGTGGGAATCACCTCGGAATCTCGTGCCAATCACGTGGGAATCTCGTGGGAATCAAGTGGGAATCATGTGGGAATCTCGTGGGAATTACGTGGGAATCACGTGTCAATCACGTGGGAATCACGTGGGAATCACGTGACAATCATTTGGGAATCACGTGGGAATCAGGTGTCAATCACGTGGGAATCACGTGGGAATCACGTGTCAATCACGTGTCAATCACGTGGGAATCACGTGGGAATCACGTGACAATCATTTGGGAATCACGTGGGAATCAGGTGTCAATCACGTGGGAATCACGTGGGAATCACGTGTCAATCACGTGTCAATCACGTGGGAATCACGTGGGAATCACGTGGGAATCCCGAGTCAATCACGTGGGAACCACGTGTCAATCACGTGGGAATCACGTGGGAATCACGTGGGAATCACGTGCGAATCACGTGGGAATCACGTGACACTCATTTGTGAATCACGTGGGAATCAGGTGTCAATCACGTGGAAATCACGTGGGAATCACGTGGGAATCACGTGTCAATCACGTGGCAATCACGTGGGAATCACGTGAGAATCACGTGGGATTCCCGAGTCAATCACGTGGGAATCACGTGAGAATCACGTGGGAATCACGTGTCATTCACGTGGTAATCACGTGGGAATCACGAGTCAATCACGAGGGAGTCACGTGGGAATCACGTGGGAATCCCGTGGAAATCACGTGGGAATCACTTGTCAATCACGAGTGAATCACGTGGGAATCACGTGTCAATCACGTGGGAATCACGTGGGAATCAAGTGGAAATCATGCATCAATCACCTGTCAATCACGTGGGAATCTCGTGGGAATCTCGTGATAATCACGTGTCAATCACGTGAGAATAAGTTGGGAGTAACGTTTCAATCACTTGGGAATCACGTGGGAATCACGTGGAAAGCACGTGGGAAACACGTGTCAATCACTTGGGAATCACATGGGTATCACGTGATAATCACGTGGGAATCACGTGTAATTCACGTGGCAATCACGTGAGAATTACGTGGGAATCACGTGGGAATCAAGTGTCAATCACGTGGGAATCACGTGGGAAAAACTTGGGAATCACGTGTCAATCACGTGGGAATCACGAGGGAATCACGTGGGAATCACGCGGGAATCACGAGGGAATCACGTGTCAATCACGTGGGAATCATGTGGGAATTACGTGACAATCACGTGTTAATCACGTGGGAATCACGTGGGAATCACGTGAAATCACGTGGGCATCACGTGGGCATCACATGGGAATAATTTAGGAATCACGTGGGAATCACGTGTGAATCACGTTGGAATCATGCGTCAATCACGTGGGAATCACGTGGGAATCACGAGGGAATCACGTGTCAATCACGTGGGATTCATGTGGGAATTACGTGACAATCAAGAGTTAATCACGTGGGAATCACGTGGGAATCACGTTAAATCACGTGGGCATCACGTGGGCATCACATGGGAATCATTTAGGGATCACGTTGGAATCACGTGTGAATCATGTTGGAATCATGCGTCAATCACGTGGGAATCACCTCGGAGTCACGTGGGAATCACGTGGGAATCACGTGTCAACCACCTGGCAATCACGTGTCAATCACGTGGGAATCACCTGGGATTCACGTGTCAATCACGTGGAAATCACGAGGAAGTCACGTGGGAATCACGTGGGATTCACGTGTCAATCACGTGGAAATCACGTGGGAAAAACTTGGGACTCACGTGGGAATCACGATTGAATCACGTGTCAATCACGTGGGAATCACGTGGGAATCACGTGGGAATCACGTGCGAATCACGTGTCAATCACATGGGAATCACGTGGGAATCACCTGGGAAACACGTGGGAATGACGTGAAAATCATTAGGGAATCACGTGGGAATCACGTGTCAATCACGGGGGAATCACGTGTGAATCACGTGTGAATCACGTGTCAATCACGTGGGAATCACGTGGGAATCATGTGGGAATCACGTGGGAATCACGTGTCAATCATGTGGGAATCACGAGGGAATCACGTGTCAATCACGTGGGAATCACCTCGGAATCTCGTGCCAATCACGTGGGAATCTCGTGGGAATCAAGTGGGAATCATGTGGGAATCTCGTGGGAATTACGTGGGAATCACGTGTCAATCACGTGGGAATCACGTGGGAATCACGTGACAATCATTTGGGAATCACGTGGGAATCAGGTGTCAATCACGTGGGAATCACGTGGGAATCACGTGTCAATCACGTGTCAATCACGTGGGAATCACGTGGGAATCACGTGGGAATCCCGAGTCAATCACGTGGGAATCACGTGGGAATCACGTGGGAATCCCGTGGAAATCACGTGGGAATCACTTGTCAATCACGAGGGAATCACGTGGGAATCCCGAGCCAATCACGTGGGAATCACGTGGGAATCACGTGGGAATCACGTGTCATTCACGTGGGATCACGTGGGAATCACGAATCAATCACGAGGGAGTCGCGTGGGAATCCCGAGTCAATCACGTGGGAATCACGTGGGAATCACTTTTGAATCACGTGGGAATCACGTGTCAATCACGTGGGAAACACGTTTCAATCCCATGGGAATCAGATGGGAATCACGATGGAATCATTGGGAATCACGTGGGAATCAGGTTGGAATCACGTGTCAATAGCGTGGGAATCATGTGGGAATCACGTGTCAATCACGATGGAATTACATGTGAATCACGTGTGAATCACGTGTGAATCACGTGGGAATCACGTAACAATCATTTGGGAATCACGTGGGAATCACGTGTTAATCACGTGGGAATCACGTGGGAATGACGTGTCAATCACGTAGGAGTCACGTGGGAATCACGTGTCAATCACGTGGGAATCACTTGGGAATCACGTTGGAATCATGTGTCAATCACTTGGGAATCACGTGGGAATCACGTGATAATCACGTGGGAATCACGTGTCACTCACTTGGGAATCACATGGGAATCACGGGATAATCACGTGGGACTCACGTGTCAATCACGTGGGAGTCACGTGAGAATCACGTGGGAATCACGTGGGAATCACGTTTCATTCACGTGGTAATCACGTGGGAATCACGAGTCAATCACGAGGGAGTCACGTGGGAATCACGTGGGAATCCCGTGGAAATCACGTGGGAATCACTTGTCAATCACGAGTGAATCACGTGGGAATCACGTGTCAATCACTTGGGAATCACGTGGGAATCAAGTGGAAATCATGCATCAATCACCTGTCAATCACGTGGGAATCTCGTGGGAATCTCGTGATAATCACGTGTCAATCATGTGAGAATAAGTTGGGAGTAACGTTTCAATCACTTGGGAATCACGTGGGAATCACGTGGAAAGCACGTGGGAAACACGGGTCAATCACTTGGGAATCACATGGGTATCACGTGATAATCACGTGGGAATCACGTGTAATTCACGTGGCAATCACGTGAGAATTACGTGGGAATCACGTGGGAATCAAGTGTCAATCACGTGGGAATCACGTGGGAAAAACTTGGGAATCACGTGTCAATCACTTGGGAATCACGAGGGAATCACGTGGGAATCACGTGGGAATCACGAGGGAATCACGTGTCAATCACGTGGGAATCATGTGGGAATTACGTGACAATCACTTGTTAATCACGTGGGAATCACGTGGGAATCACGTGAAATCACGTGGGCATCACGTGGGCATCACATGGGAATAATTTAGGAATCACGTGGGAATCACGTGTGAATCACGTTGGAATCATGCGTCAATCACGTGGAAATCACGTGGGAATCACGAGGGAATCACGTGTCAATCACGTGGGATTCATGTGGGAATTACGTGACAATCAAGAGTTAATCACGTGGGAATCACGTGGGAATCACGTTAAATCACGTGGGCATCACGTGGGCATCACATGGGAATCATTTAGGGATCACGTTGGAATCACGTGTGAATCATGTTGGAATCATGCGTCAATCACGTGGGAATCACCTCGGAGTCACGTGGGAATCACGTGGGAATCACGTGTCAATCACCTGGGAATCACGTGTCAATCACGTGGGAATCACATGGGAATCACGTGGGACTCACGCCTCAATCACGTGGGAATCACCTGGGATTCACGTGTCAATCACGTGGAAATCACGAGGAAGTCACGTGGGAAGCATGTGGGATTCACGTGTCAATCACGTGGAAATCACGTGGGAAACACTTGGGACTCACGTAGGAATCACGATTGAATCACGTGTCAATCACGTGGGAATCACGTGGGAATCACGTGGGAATCACGTGCGAATCACGTGTCAATCACATGGGAATCACGTGGGAATCACCTGGGAAACACGTGGGAATGACGTGAAAATCATTAGGGAATCACGTGGGAATCACGTGTCAATCACGGGGGAATCACGTGTGAATCACGTGTGAATCACGTGTCAATCACGTGGGAATCACGTGGGAATCATGTGGGAATCACGTGGGAATCACGTGTCAATCATGTGGGAATCACGAGGGAATCACGTGTCAATCACGTGGGAATCACCTCGGAATCTCGTGCCAATCACGTGGGAATCTCGTGGGAATCACGTGGGAATCATGTGGGAATCACGTGGGAATTACGTGGGAATCACGTGTCAATCACGTGGGAATCACGTGGGAATCACGTGACAATCATTTGGGAATCACGTGGGAATCAGGTGTCAATCACGTGGGAATCACGTGGGAATCACGTGTCAATCACGTGTCAATCACGTGGGAATCACGTGGGAATCACGTGGGAATCCCGAGTCAATCACGTGGGAATCACGTGGGAATCACGTGGGAATCCCGTGGAAATCACGTGGGAATCACTTGTCAATCACGAGGGAATCACGTGGGAATCCCGAGCCAATCACGTGGGAATCACGTGGGAATCACGTGGGAATCACGTGTCATTCACGTGGGATCACGTGGGAATCACGAATCAATCACGAGGGAATCACGTGGGAATCCCGAGTCAATCACGTGGGAATCACGTGGGAATCACTTTTGAATCACGTGGGAATCACGTGTCAATCACGTGGGAAACACGTTTCAATCCCATGGGAATCAGATGGGAATCACGATGGAATCATTGGGAATCACGTGGGAATCAGGTTGGAATCACGTGTCAATAACGTGGGAATCATGTGGGAATCACGTGTCAATCACAATGGAATTACATGTGAATCACGTGTGAATCACGTGTGAATCACGTGGGAATCACGTAACAATCATTTGGGAATCACGAGGGAATCACGTGTTAATCACGTGGGAATCACGTGGGAATGACGTGTCAATCACGTAGGAATCACGTGGGAATCACGTGTCAATCACGTGGGAATCACTTGGGAATCACGTTGGAATCATGTGTCAATCACTTGGGAATAACGTGGGAATCACGTGATAATCACGTGGGAATCACGTGTCAATCACGTGGGAATTACATGAGAATCACGTGGGAATCACGTGGGAATCACGTGTCAATCACGTGGGAATCACGTGGGAATCATGCGTCAATCACGTGGGAATCATGTGGGAGTCACGTGGGAATCACGTGGGAATCAAGTCGGAATCACGTGGGTGTATCGTGTCAATCACGTGGGAGTCATGTGGGAGTCACGTGTCAATCACGATGGAATCACGTGGTAATCAAGTGGTGATCATGCGTTTATCACGTGGGAATCACGTGTCAATCACGAGGGAATCATGGGGGAATCACGTGTTAATCACGTGGGAATCACTTGGGAATCACGTATCAATAACGTGGGAATATCGTGGGAATTACATTTAATCACGTGGAAATCACATGGGAATCTCGTGTCAATCAAGTTGGAATCACGTGGGAATGACGTGTCAATCACGTTGGCATCACGTGGTAATCATTTGGGAATCACGTGTCATTCACGTTGGAATCATATGGGAATCACGTGGGAATCACGTGTCAATCATGTGGGAATCACGTGGGAATAACGTGGGAATCACGTGTCGATCCTATAGGAATCACGTGGGAATCACGTGGGAATCACGTGTCAATCACGTAGGAATCACGTGGGAATCAGGTTGGAATCACGTGTCAATAACGTGGGAAACATGTGGGAATCACGTGACAATCATTTGGGAATCACCTGGGAATCACGTGTTAATCACGTGGAAATCACATGGGAATCACGTGGGAATGACGTGTCAATCACGTGGGAATCACGTGGGAATCACGTGTCAATCACGTGGGAATCACGTTTCAATCACGTGGGAAACACGTGTGAATCATGTGGGAATCACTTGGGAATCACGTTCGAATCATGTGTCAATCACTTGGGAATAACGTGGGAAACACGTGGGAAGCACGTGGGAATCACGTGTCACTCACTTGGGAATCACATGGGAATCACGTGATAATCACGTGGGACTCACGTGTCAATCACGTGGGAATCACGTGAGAATCACGTGGGAATCACGTGGGAATCACGTGTCAATCACTTGGGAATCACGTGGGAATCACGTGGAAATCATGCGTCAATCACGTGGGAAACACGTGGGAGTCACGTGGGAATCACGTGGGAATCAAGTGGGAATCACGTGGGTATCACGTGTCAATCACGTGGGAGTCATGTGGGAGTCACGTGTCAATCATGATGGAATCACGTGGGAATCAAGTGGTGATCATGCGTAAATCACGTGGGAATCACGTGGGAGTCACGTGGGAATCACATGGAAATCACGTGGTAATCATGTGGGAATCACGTTGGAATCACGTGTCAATATCGTGTGAATCATGTGGGAATCACTTGTCAATCACGATGGAATTACGTTTGAATCACGTGGGAATCACGTGTCAATCACGTGGGCATCATGTGGGAATCACGTGTCAATCACGTGAGCATCATGTGGGCATCACGTGGGAATCATTTGGGAATCACGTGGGAATCAGGGGGGAATCACGCGGGAATCACATGTCAATCACGTGGGAATCACATGGCAATCACGTGGGAATGACATGTCAATCCCGTGGGAATCACGTGGGAATAAGGTGGGAATCACGTGTCACTCACGTGGGAATCACATGGGAATCACGTGGAAATCACGTGTCAATTACGTGTCAATCATGTGAGAATCAAGTGGGAATCACGTGGAAATCACGTGTCAATTACGTGGGAATCACGTGTCAATCACGTTGGAATCACGTGGGAATCATATGAGAATCACGAGTCAATCACGTGGGAATCAAGTGGGAATCACGTGTCAATCACGTGGGAATCACTGGGGAGTCACGTTGGAATCATGTGTAAATCACTTGGGAATAACGTGGGAATCACGTGTCAATCACGTGGGAATTACGTGAGAATCACGTGGGAATCACGTGGGAATCATGCGTCAATCACGTGGGAATCATGTGGGAATCACGTGTCAATCACGATGGAATTACATGTGAATCACTTGTGAATCACGTGGGAATCACGTGGGAATCACATAACAATCATTTCGGAATCACCTGGGAATCACGTGTTAATCACGTGGGAATCACATGGGAATCACGTGGGAATGATGTGTCAATCACGTAGGAATCACGTGGGAATCACGTGTCAATCACGTGGGAATCACGTGTCAATCACGTGGGAATCACTTGGGAATCACGTTGGAATCATGTGTCAATCACTTGGCAATAACGTGGGAATCACGTGATAATCACGTGGGAATCACGTGTCAATCACGTGGGAATTACGTGAGAATCACGTGGGAATCACATGGGAATCACGTGGTAATCACGTGGGAATCATGCATCAATCACGTGGGAATCATGTGGGAGTCACGTGGGAATAACGTGGGAATCAAGTCGGAATCACGTGGGTATATCGTGTCAATCACGTGGGAGTCATGTGGTAGTCACGTGTCAATCACGATGGAATCACGTGGTTATCAAGTGGTGTTCATGCGTTTATCACGTGGGAATCACGTGTCAATCACGAGGGAATCACGTGCGAATCACGTGTTAATCACGTGGGAATCACTTGGGAATCACGTATCAATCACGTGGGAATATCGTGGGAATCACATTTAATCACGTGGAAATCACATGGGAATCTCGTGTCAATCAAGTTGGAATCACGTGGGAATGACGTGTCAATCACGTTGGCATCACGTGGTAATCATTTGGGAATCACGTGTCATTCATGTTGGAATCATATGGGAATCACGTGGGAATCACGTGGGAATAACGTGGGAATCACGTGTCAATCCTATAGGAATCACGTGGGAATCACGTGGGAATCACGTGTCAATCACGTAGGAATCACGTGTAAATCACGTGGGAATCACGTGGGAATCACGTGGCAATCACGTAGGAATCACGTGTGAATCACGTGGGAATCACGTGTGAATAACGTGACAATCATTTGTGAATCACCTGGGAATCACGTGTTAATCACGAGGGAATCACGTGGGAATCACGTATGAATCACGTGGGAATCACGTGTCAATCACGTGGGAATCACGTGGGAATCACGTGGGAATCACGTGTCAATCCCATAGGAATCATGAGGAATCACGTGGGAATCACGTGTCAATCACGTAGGAATCACGTGTAAATCACGTGGGAATCAAGTGTGAATCACGTGTCAATCACGTGGGAATCACGTGGGAATCATGTGCCAATCACGTGGGAATCACGTGGGAGTCACGTGAGAATCACGTGGGAATCACGTGGGAATCACGTGGGGATCACGTGACAATCACGTGGGAGTCATGTGGAAATCACGTGTCAATCTTGATGGAATCACGTGGGAATCAAATGGTAATCATACGTCAACCACGTGGGAATCACATGGGAATCACGTGCTAATCACGTGGGAATCACGCTGGAATCACGTGTCAATATCGTGGGAATCATGTGGGAATCGAGTGTCAATCACGATGGAATTACGTGTGAATCACGTGGGAATCACGTGTCAATCACGTGGGAATCACGTGGGAATCACGTGGGATTCACGTGGGAATCACGTGTCAATCACGTGTCAATCATGTGAGAATCAAGTGGGAATCACATGGAAATCATGTGTCAATCACGTTGGAATCATGTGGTAATCATATGGGAATCACGTGTCAATCACGTGGGAATCACGTGGGAATCACATGTCAATTACGTGGGAATCACGTTAGAGTCACGGGGGAATCACGTGGGAGTCACGTGTCAATCACGTGGGAATCACGTGGGAATCACGTGTCAATCCCGTATGAATCACGTGTGAATCAGGTGGGAATCACGTGGGAATCACGTGGGAATCATGCGTCAATCACGTGGGAATCACATAGGAGTCACGTGGGAATAACGTGGGAATCACGTGGTAATCACGTAGGTATCACGTGGGAATAACGTGTCAATCACGTGGGAATCATGTGGGAATCACGTGTCAATCACGAGGGAATCACGTAGTAATCACGTGTCAATCACGTGGGCATCACATGTGTATCACATGGGAATCATTTGGGAATCACTTGTCAATCACGTTGGAATCACGTGGGAATCACTTTTAAATCACGTGGGAATCACGTGTCAATCATGTGGGAAACACGTTTCAATCCCGTGGGAATCAGGTGGGAATCACGTGGGAATCACGTGGGAATCACGTGGGAATCACGTGTCAATCACGTGGGAATCACGTGTCAATCATGTGGGAATCACTTGGGTATAACGTGGGAAACGGGTGTCAATCAAGTGGGAATCACGTGGGAATCTCGTGGGAATCACGTGTCAATCACGATGGAATCACGTGGGAATCAAGTGGTAATCATGAGTCAATCACGTGGGAATCACATGGGAATCACGTGGGAATCTCGTGGGAATCACGTGTCAATCACTTGGGAATCACGTGGGAATCACGTGGAGATCATGCGTCAATCACGTGGGAAACACGTGGGAGTCACGTGGGAATCACGTGGGAATCAAGTGGGAATCACGTGGGTATCACGTGTCAATCACGTGAGAGTCATGTGGGAGTGACGTGTCAATCATGATGGAATCACGTGGGAATCAAGTGGTGATCATGCGTCAATCACGTGGGAATAACGTGGGAGTCACGTGGGAATCACATGGAAATCACGTGGTAATCATGTGGGAATCACGTTGGAATCACGTGTCAATATCGTGTGAATCATGTGGGAATCACTTGTCAATCACGATGGAATTACGTTTGAATCACGTGGGAATCACGTGTCAATCACGTGGGAATCATGTGGGAATCACGTGTCAATCACGTGAGCATCATGTTGGCATCACGTGGGAATCATTTGGGAATCAAGTGGGAATCACGGGGGAATCACGTGGGAATCACATGTCAATCACGTGGGAATCACGTGGCAATCACATGGGAATGACATGTCAATACCTTGGGAATCAAGTGGGAATAAAGTGGGAATCACGTGTCACTCACGTGGGAATCACATGGGAATCATGTGGGATTCTCGTGGGAATCACGTGTAAATCACGTGTCAATTATGTGGGAATAACGTGTCAATCACGTGGGAATCACTTGGGAATCACGTTGGAATCATGTGTCAATCACTTGGGAATCACGTGGGAATCACGTGGGAAGCACGTGGGAATCACCTGTCACTCACTTGGGAATCACATGGGAATCACGTGATAATCACGTGGGACTCACGTGTCAATCACGTGGGAATCACGTGAGAATCACGTGGGAATCACGTGGGAATCACGTGTCAATCACTTGGGAATCACGTGGGAATCACGTGGAAATCATGCGTCAATCACGTGGGAAACACGTGGGAGTCACGTGGGAATCATGTGGGAATCAAGTGGGAATCACGTGGGTATCACGTGTCAATCACGTGGGAGTCATGTGGGAGTCACGTGTCAATCATGATGGAATCACATGGAAATCACGTGGTAATCATGTGGGAATCACGTTGGAATCACGTGTCAATATCGTGTGAATCATGTGGGAATCACTTGTCAATCACGATGGAATTACGTTTGAATCACGTGGGAATCACGTGTCAATCACGTGGGAATCATGTGGGAATCACGTGTCAATCACGTGAGCATCATGTGGGCATCACGTGGGAATCATTTGGGAATCACGTGGGAATCAGGGGGGAATCACGTGGGAATCACATGTCAATCACGTGGGAATCAAGTGGCAATCACGTGGGAATGACATGTCAATCCCGTGGGAATCACGTGGGAATAAGGTGGGAATCACGTGTCACTCACGTGGGAATCACATGGGAATCACGTGGGATTCTCGTGGGAATCACGTGTAAATCACGTGTCAAACATGTGAGAATCAAGTGGGAATCACGTGGAAATCACGTGTCAATTACGTGGGAATCACGTGTCAATCACGTTGGAATCACGTGGGAATCATATGAGAATCACGAGTCAATCACGTGGGAATCAAGTGGGAATCACGTGTCAATCACGTGGGAATCACTGGGGAATCACGTTGGAATCATGTGTAAATCACTTGGGAATAACGTGGGAATCACGTGTCAATCACGTGGGAATTACGTGAGAATCACGTGGGAATCACGTGGGAATCATGCGTCAATCACGTGGGAATCATGTGGGAGTCACGTGTCAATCACGATGGAATTACATGTGAATCACTTGTGAATCACGTGGGAATCACGTGGGAATCACATAACAATCATTTCGGAATCACCTGGGAATCACGTGTTAATCACGTGGGAATCACATGGGAATCACGTGGGAATGATGTGTCAATCACGTAGGAATCACGTGGGAATCACGTGTCAATCACGTGGGAATCACGTGTCAATCACGTGGGAATCACTTGGGAATCACGTTGGAATCATGTGTCAATCACTTGGCAATAACGTGGGAATCACGTGATAATCACGTGGGAATCACGTGTCAATCACGTGGGAATTACGTGAGAATCACGTGGGAATCACATGGGAATCACGTGGTAATCACGTGGGAATCATGCATCAATCACGTGGGAATCATGTGGGAGTCACGTGGGAATAACGTGGGAATCAAGTCGGAATCACGTGGGTATATCGTGTCAATCACGTGGGAGTCATGTGGTAGTCACGTGTCAATCACGATGGAATCACGTGGTAATCAAGTGGTGTTCATGCGTTTATCACGTGGGAATCACGTGTCAATCACGAGGGAATCACGTGCGAATCACGTGTTAATCACGTGGGAATCACTTGGGAATCACGTATCAATCACGTGGGAATATCGTGGGAATCACATTTAATCACGTGGAAATCACATGGGAATCTCGTGTCAATCAAGTTGGAATCACGTGTGAATGACGTGTCAATCACGTTGGCATCACGTGGTAATCATTTGGGAATCACGTGTCATTCATGTTGGAATCATATGGGAATCACGTGGGAATCACGTGGGAATCACGTGTCAATCACGTGGGAATCACGTGGGAATAACGTGGGAATCACGTGTCAATCCTATAGGAATCACGTGGGAATCACGTGGGAATCACGTGTCAATCATGTAGGAATCACGTGTAAATGACGTGGGAATCACGTGGGAATCACGTGGCAATCACGTAGGAATCACGTGTGAATCACGTGGGAATCACGTGGGAATAACGTGACAATCATTTGTGAATCACCTAGGAATCACGTGTTAATCACGAGGGAATCACGTGGGAACCACGTATGAATCACGTGGGAATCACGTGTCAATCACGTGGGAATCACGTGGGAATCACGTGGGAATCACGTGTCAATCCCATAGGAATCATGAGGAATCACGTGGGAATCACGTGTCAATCACGTAGGAATCACGTGTAAATCACGTGGGAATCAAGTGTGAATCATGTGTCAATCACGTGGGAATCACGTGGGAATCATGTGCCAATCACGTGGGAATCACGTGGGAATCACGTGAGAATCACGTGTCAATCTAGATGGAATCACGTGGGAATCAAATGGTAATCATACGTCAACCACGTGGGAATCACATGGGAATCACGTGCTAATCACGTGGGAATCATGCTGGAATCACGTGTGAATATCGTGTCAATATCGTGGGAATCATGTGGGAATCGAGTGTCAATCACGATGGAATTACGTGTGAATCACGTGGGAATCACGTCGGAATCACGTGGGATTCACGTGGGAATCACGTGGGATTCACGTGGGAATCACGTGTCAATCACGTGTCAATCATGTGAGAATCAAGTGGGAATCACATGGAAATCACGTGTCAATCACGTGGGAATCACATGGGCATCATGTGTCAATCACGTTGGAATCATGTGGTAATCATATGGGAATCACGTGTCAATCACGTGGGAATCACGTGGGAATCACATGTCAATTACGTGGGAATCACGTTAGAGTCACGGGGGAATCACGTGGGAGTCACGTGTCAATCACGTGGGAATCACGTGGGAATCACGTGTCAATCCCGTATGAATCACGTGTGAATCAGGTGGGAATCACGTGGGAATCACGTGGGAATCATGCGTCAATCACGTGGGAATCACATGGGAGTCACGTGGGAATAACGTGGGAATCACGTGGTAATCACGTAGGTATCACGTGGGAATAACGTGTCAATCACGTGGGAATCATGTGGGAATCACGTTTCAATCACGAGGGAATCACGTAGTAATCACGTGTCAATCACGTGGGCATCACATGGGTATCACATGGGAATCATTTGGGAATCACGTGTCAATCACGTTGGAATCACGTGGGAATCACTTTTAAATCACGTGGGAATCACGTGTCAATCATGTGGGAAACACGTTTCAATCCCGTGGGAATCAGGTGGGAATCACGTGGGAATCACGTGGGAATCACGTGTCAATCACGTGGGAATCACGTGTCAATCATGTGGGAATCACTTGGGTATAACCTGGGAAACGGGTGTCAATCAAGTGGGAATCACGTGGGAATCTCGTGGGAATCACGTGTCAATCACGATGGAATCACGTGGGAATCAAGTGGTAATCATGAGTCAATCACGTGGGAATCACATGGGAATCACGTGGGAATGACGGGTCAATCACGTGGGAATCACGTGGGAATCACGTGTCAATCACGTGGGAATCACGTTTCAATCAAGTGGGAATCACGTGTCACTCACGTGGGAATCACATGGGAATCATATGGGATTCTCGTGGGAATCACGTGTAAATCACGTGTCAATCATGTGAGAATCAAGTGGGAATCACGTGGAAATCACAAGTCAATTATGTGGGAATAACGTGTCAATCACGTGGGAATCACTTGGGAATCACGTTGGAATCATGTGTAAATCACTTGGGAATAACGTGGGAATCACGTGATAATCACGTGGGAATCACGTGTCAATCACGTGGGAATCACGTGAGAATCACGTGGGAATCACGTGGGAATCACGTGTCAATCACGTGGGAATCACGTGGGAATCATGCGTCAATCACGTGGGAATCATGTGGGAGTCACGTGGGAATCACGTGGGAATCAAGTGGGAATCACGTGGGTATCACGTGTCAATCACGAGGGAGTCATGTGGGAGTCACGTGTCAATCACGATGGAATCACGTGGTAATCAAGTGGTGATCATGCGTCTATCACGTGGGAATCACGTGTCAATCACGAGGGAATCACGTGGGAATCACGTGTTAATCACGTGGGAATCACTTGGGAATCACGTATCAATCACGTGGGAATATCGTGGGAATCACATTTAATCACGTGGAAATCACATGGGAATCTCGTGTCAATCAAGTTGGAATCACGTGGGAATGACGTGTCAATCACGTTGGCATCACGTGGGAATCATTTGGGAATCACGTGTCATTCACGTTGGAATCATATGGGAATCACGTGGGAATCATGTTGGAATCACGTGTCAATCACGTGGGTATCACGTGGGAATAACGTGGGAATCACGTGTCAATCACATAGGAATCCCGTGGGAATCACGTGGGAATCACGTGTCAATCACGTAGGAATCACGTGTAAATCACGTGGGAATCATGTGGGAATCACATGTCAATCACGTGGGAATCATGTGGAAATCACGTGGGAATCACGTGGGAATCACGTGACAATCATTTGGGAATCACCTGGGAATCACATGTTAATCACGTGGGAATCAAGTGACAATCATTTGGGATTCACGTGGGAATCACGTGTCAATCCCATGGGAATCACGTGGGAATCACGTGGGAATCACGTGTCAATCACGGGGGAATCACGTGTAAATCACGTGGGAATCACGTGTCAATCACGGGGGAATCACGTGGTAATCACGTGGGAATCAGGTTCGAATCACGTGTCAACAATGTGGGAATAATGTGGGAATCACGTGTCAATCACGATGAAATTACGTGTGAATCACGTGTGAATCACATGGGAATCACGTGGGAATCACGTGACAATCATTTGGGAATCACCCAGGAATCACGTGTTAATCACGTGGGAATCACATGGGAATCACGTGGGAATGACGTATCAATCACGTAGGAATCACGTGGGAATCACGTGTCAATCACGTGGGAATCATGTGTCAATCACGTGGGAATCACTTGGGAATCACGTTGGAATCATGTGTCAATCACTTGGGAATAACGTGGGAATCACGTGGGAAGCACGTGGGAATCACGTGTCAATCACTTGGGAATCACATGGGAATCACGTGATAATCACGTGGGAATCACGTGTCAATCACTTGGGAATTACGTGAGAATCACGTTGGAATCACGTGTCCATCACGTGGGAATCATGTGGGAATCATGCGTCAATCACGTGGGAATCACGTAGGAATTACGTGTCAATCACGTGGGAATCACGTGGGAATCACGTGGGAATCACGTGAGAATCACGTGGGAATCACGTGGGAATCACGTGGGAATCACGTGGGAATCACGTGTCAATCACTTGGGAATCACGTGGGAATCACGTGTCAATCACGTGGGAATCACGTGGGAATTACGTCGGAATCTCGTGCCAATCACGTGGGAATCTCGTGCCAATCACGTGGGAATCACGTGGGAATAACGTGGGAATCTCGTGGGAATCACGAGGGAATTACGTGGGAATCACGTGTCAATCACGTGGGAATCACATGTCAATCAAGTTTGAATCACGTGGCAATCACGTGGGAATGACATTTCAATCCCTTGGGAATCACGTGGGAATAAGGTGGGAATCACGTGTCAATCACGTGGGAATCACATGGGAATCACGTGGGATTCACGTGGGAATCACGTGTCAATCACGTGTCAGACATGTGAGAATCAAGTGGGAATCACGTGGACATCACGTGTCAATCACGTGGGAATCACGTGGGAATCACTTTTGAATCACGTGGGAATCACGTGTCAATCACGTGGGAAACACGTTTCAATCCCATGGGAATCAGGTGGGAATCATGATGGAATCACGTGGGAATCAAGTGGTAATCACGCGTCAATCACGTGGGAATCACGTGGGACTCACGTGGGAATCATATGGGAATCACGAGGTAATCACGTGGGAATCAGGTTCAAATCACGTGTCAATAAAGTGGGAATCATGTGGGAATCACGTGTCAATCACGATGGAATTACATGTGAATCACGTGTGAATCACGTGGGAATCACGTGGGAATCACGTGACAATCATTTGGGAGTCCCCTGGGAATCACGTGTTAGTCACGTGGGAATCACATGGGAATCACGTGGGAATGACGTGTCAATCACGTAGGAATCACGTGGGAATCACGTGTCAATCAGTGGGAATCACGTGTCAATCACGTGGGAATCACTTGGGAATCACGTTGGAGTCATGTGTCAATCACTTGGGAATAACGTGGGAATCACGTGGGAAGCACGTGGGAATCACGTGTCAATCACTTGGGAATCACATGGGAATCACGTGATAATCACGTGGGAATCACGTGTCAATCACGTGGGAATCACGAGGGAATCATGCGTCAATCACATGTCAATGACGTGGGAATCATGTGGGAGTCACGTGGGAATCACGTGGGAATTAAGTGGGAATCACGTGGGAATCAAGTGGGAATCACATGTCAATGACGTGGGAATCATGTGGGAATCACGTGTCAATCACGATGGAATCACGTGGGAATCAAGTGGTGATCATGCGTCTATCACGTGGGAATCACGTGTCAATCACGAGCGAATCACGTGGGAATCACGTGTCAATCACGTGGGAATCACGTGGGAAACATGCATCAATCACGTGTGAATCACATGGGAGTCACGTGGGAATAATGTTGGTGTCACGTGGTAATCACGTGGGAATCAAGTGGGAATCACGTGTCAATCACGTGGGAATCATGTGGGAATCACGTGTCAATCACGAGGGAATCACGTGGTAATCACATTGGAATCACGTGTCAATCACTTGGGAACCACTTGGGAATCACGTAGGAATCACGTATCATTCACGTTGGAATCACGTGGGAATCACGTGGGAATTACATGTCAATCACATGGGAATCACGTGGGAATCACGTGTCAATCACGTGGGAATCACGTGGGAATCACGTGGGAATCACGTGTGAACCACGTGGGAATCACGTGTGAATCACATGGGAATCATGCGTCAATCATGTGGGAATCACATTGCAGTCACGTGGCAATCTCGTGGAAATCAGGTGGTAATCACATGGGAATCACGTGGGAATCACGTGTCAATCACGTGGGAGTCACGTGGGAATTACGTGTCAATCACGTGGGAATCACGTGGGAATTACGTCGGAATCTCGTGCCAATCATGTGGGAATCTCGTGCCAATCACGTGGGAATCACGTGGGAATCACGTGGGAATCTCGTGGGAATCACGTGGGAATTACGTGGGAATCACGTGTCAATCACGTGGGATACACATGTCAATCAAATTTGAATCACGTGGCAATAACGTGGGAATGACATTTCAATCCCTTGGGAATCACGTGGGAATAAGGTGGGAATCACGTGTCAATCACGTGTCAATCATGTGAGAATCACGTGGGAATCACGTGGAAATCACGTGTCAATCACGTGGGAATCACGTGTCAATCACGTTGGAATCACGTGGGAATCATATGGGAATCACGAGTCAATCACGTGGGAATCACGTGGGAATCACATGACAATTACGTGGGAATCACGTTGGAGTCACGTGGGAATCATGTGTCAATCACGTGGGAATCACGTGGGAATCAAGTGTCAATCCCGTGGGAATCACGTGGGAATCACTTGGGAATCACGTGGGAATCATGCGTCAATCACGTGGGAGTCACGTGGGAGTCACTTGGGAATCACGTGGGAATCACGTGGTAATCACGTAGGAATCACGTGAGAATAACGTGCCAATCACGAGGGAAGCACGTAGGAATCACGTGTCAGTCAGGTGGGCATCACATGTGTATCACACGGGAATCATTTGGGAATCACTTGTAAATCACGTTGGAATCACGTCGGAATCACTTTTGAATCACGTGGGAATCACGTGTAAATCACGTGTGAATCACGTGTCAATCACGTGGGAATCACGTGTCAATCACGTGGGAATCACGTGGGAATCACGTATCAATCATGTTGGAATCACGTGGGAATCATACGGGAATCACGAGTCAATCACGTGGGAATCACGTAGGAATCACATGTCAATTACGTGGGAATCACGTTGTTGTCACGTGGGAATCACGTGGGAATCACGTGTCTATCACGTGGGAATCACGTGGGAGTCACGTGGGAATCACATGGGAATAACGCGCCAATCACGTGGGAATCACGCTGGAATCACGTCTCAATCACGTGGGAATCATGTGGGAATCACGTGTCAATCACGTGGGCATCACGTGGACATCACGTGGGAATCATTTGGGAATCACGTGGGAATCATGTGGGAATCACGTGGGAATCACGTGTCAATCACGTGTCAGTCATATGAGAATCAAGTGGGAATCACGTGTATATCACGTGTCAATCACGTGGGAATCACGTGGGAATCATGAGTCAATCCCGTGGGAATCACGTGGGAATCACGTGTATATCACGTGTCAATCACGTGGGAATCACGTGGGAATCACGCGTCAATCACGTGGGAAACACGTGGGAATTACGTGTCAATCACGTGGGAATCACGTGGGAATTACGTCGGAATCTCGTGCCAATCACGTGGGAATCACGTGGGAATCACGTGGGAATCACGTGGGGATCACGTGTCAATCACGTGGGAGTCACGTGGGAATTACGTGTCAATCACGTGGGAATCACGTGGGTATTACGTCGGAATCTCGTGCCAATCATGTGGGAATCTCGTGCCAATCACGTGGGAATCACGTGGGAATCATGTGGGAATCTCGTGGGAAAAACGTGGGAATTACGTGGGAATCACGTGTCAATCACGTGGGAAACACATGTCAATCAAGTTTGAATCACGTGGCAATCACGTGGGAATGACATTTCAATCCTTTGGGAATCACGTGGAAATAACGTGGGAATCACGTGTCAATCACGTGGGAATCACATGGGAATCATGTGGGATTCACGTGGGAATCACGTGTCAATCACGTGTCAGTCATGTGAGAATCAAGTGGGAATCACGTGGACATCACGTGTCAATCACGTGGGAATCACGTGGGAATCATGATTCAATCCCGTGGGAATCACGTGGGAATAAGGTGGGAATCACGTGTCAATCACATGGGAATCACGTAGGAATCACTTGGGAATCACGTGGGAATCATGCATCAATCACGTGGGAATCACATTGGAGTCACGTGGGAATAATGTGGGAATCACGTGGTAATCAAGTAGGAATCACGTGGGAATAACGTGTCAATCACGTGGGAATCATTTGGGAATCACGTGTCAATCACGAGGGAATCACGTAGGAATCACATGTCAATCACGTGGGCATCACATTGGTATCACACGGGAATCATTTGGGAATCACGTGTCAATCACGTTGGAATCACGTGGGAATCACTTTTGAATCACGGGGGAATCACGTGTCAATCACGAGGGAATCACTTGGGAATCACGTTGGAATCATGTGTCAATCACTTGGGAATAACGTGGGAATCACGTGGGAAGCACGTGGGAATCATGTATCAATCTCTTGGGAATCACATGGGAATCACGTGATAATCACGTGGGAATCACGTGTCAATCACGTGGGAATTACGTGAGAATCACGTGATAATCACGTGGGAATCACGTGTCAATCACCTGGGAATCATGTGGAAATCATTCGTCAATCACGTGTGAAACACGTGGGAATTACGTGTCAATCACGTGGGAATGACGTGGGAATTACGTCGGAATCTCGTGCCAATCACGTGGGAATCACGTGGGAATCACGTGGGAATCACGTGGGAATCACGTGTCAATCACGTGGGAGTCACATGGGAATTACGTGTCAATCACGGGGGAATCACGTGGGAATTACGTCGGAATCTCGTGCCAATCACGTGGGAATCACGTGGGAATCACGTGGGAATCTCGTGGGAATCACGTGGGAATTACGTGGGAATCACGAGTCAGTCACGTGGGAAACATGTGTCAATCAAGTTTGAATTAAGTGGCAATCATGTGGGAATGACATTTCAATCCCTTGGGAATCAAGTGGGAATAAGGTGGGAATCACGTGTCAATCACGTGGGAATCACATGGGAATCACGTGGGATTCACGTGGGAATCACGTGTCAATCACGTGTCAATCATGTGAGAATCAAGTGGGAATCACGTGGAAATCACGTTGGAATCACGTGGGAATCATATGGGAATCACGAGTCAATCACGTGGGAATCACGTGGGAATCACATGACAATTACGTGGGAATCACGTTGGAGCCACGTGGGAATCATGTGTCAATCATGTGGGAATCACGTGGGAATCACGTGTCAATCCCGTGGGAATCACGTGGGAATCACTTGGGAATCACGTGGGAATCACGTGGTAATCACGTAGGAATCACGTGGGAATAACGTGTCATTCACGAGGGAATCACATAGGAATCACGTGTCAGTCAGGTGGGCATCACATGGGTATCACACGGGAATCATTTGGGATTCACTTGTAAATCACGTTGAAATCAAGTCGGAATCACTTTTGAATCACGTGGGAATCACGTTTCAATCACGTGTGAATCACGTGTCAATCACGTGGGAATCACGTGTCAATCACGTGGGAATCTCGTGGGAATCACGTATCAATCATGTTGGAATCACGTGGGAATCATACGGGAATCACGAGTCAATCACGTGGGAATCACGTAGGAATCACATGTCAATTACGTGGGAATCACGTTGTTGTCACGTGGGAATCACGTGGGAATCACGTGTCTATCACGTGGGAATCACGTGGGAGTCACGTGGGAATCACATGGGAATAACGCGCCAATCACGTGGGAATCACGCTGGAATCACGTCTCAATCACGTGGGAATCATGTGGGAATCACGTGTCAATCACGTGGGCATCACGTGGACATCACGTGGGAATCATTTGGGAATCACGTGGGAATCACGTGTCAATCACGTGTCAGTCATATGAGAATCAAGTGGGAATCACGTGGATATCACGTGTCAATCACGTGGGAAACACGTGGGAATCATGAGTCAATCCCGTGGGAATCACGTGGGAATCACGTGGGAATCATGCATCAATCACGTGGGAATCACATGGGAGTCACGTGGGAATTATGTGGGAATCACGTGTCAATCACGAGGGAATCACGTAGGAATCACGTGTCAATCACGTGGGCATCACATGGGTATCACACGGGAATCATTTGGGAATCACGTGTCAATCACGTTGGAATCACGTGGGAATCACTTTTGAATCACGTGGGAATCACGTGTCAATCACGAGGGAATCACTTGGGAATCACGTTGGAATCATGTGTCAATCACTTGGGAATAACATGGGAATCACGTGGGAAGCACGTGGGAATCACGTGTCAATCTCTTGGGAATCATATGGGAATCACGTGATAATCACGTGGGAATCACGTGTCAATCACGTGGGAATTACGTGAGAATCACGTGGGAATCACGTGGGAATCACGTGTCAATCACGTGGGAATCACGTGGGAATCACACGTCAATCACGTGGGAAACACGTGGGAATTACGTGTCAATCACGTGGCAATCACGTGGGAATTACGTCGGAATCTCGTGCCAATCACGTGGGAATCACGTGGGAATCACGTGGGAATCACGTGGGGATCACGTGTCAATCACGTGGGAGTCACGTGGGAATTACGTGTCAATCACGTGGGAATCACGTGGGTATTACGTCGGAATCTCGTGCCAATCATGTGGGAATCTCGTGCCAATCACGTGGGAATCATGTGGGAATCTCGTGGGAAAAACGTGGGAATTACGTGGGAATCACGTGTCAATCATGTGGGAAACACATGTCAATCAAGTTTGAATCACGTGGCAATCACGTGGGAATGACATTTCAATCCTTTGGGAATCACATGGAAATAAGGTGGGAATCAAGTGTCAATCACGTGGGAATCACATGGGAATCACGTGGGATTCACGTGGGAATCACGTGTCAATCACGTGTCAGTCATGTGAGAATCAAGTGGGAATCACGTGGACATCACGTGTCAATCACGTGGGAATCACGTGGGAATCATGATTCAATCCCGTGGGAATCACGTGGGAATAAGGTGGGAATCACGTGTCAATCACGTGGGAATCACGTAGGAATCACTTGGGAATCACGTGGGAATCATGCATCAATCACGTGGAAATCACATGGGAGTCACGTGGGAATAATGTGGGAATCACGTGGTAATCAAGTAGGAATCACGTGGGAATAACGTGTCAATCACGTGGGAATCATTTGGGAATCACGTGTCAATCACGAGGGAATCACGTAGGAATCACGTGTCAATCACGTGGGCATCACATTGGTATCACACGGGAATCATTTGGGAATCACGTGTCAATCACGTTGGAATCACGTGGGAATCACTTTTGAATCACGGGGGAATCACGTGTCAATCACGAGGGAATCACTTGGGAATCACGTTGGAATCATGTGTCAATCACTTGGGAATAACGTGGGAATCACGTGGGAAGCACGTATCAATCTCTTGGGAATCACATGGGAATCACGTGATAATCACGTGGGAATCACGTGTCAATCACGTGGGAATTATGTGAGAATCACGTGATAATCACGTGGGAATCACGTGTCAGTCATGTGGGAATCATGTGGAAATGATTCGTCAATCACGTGTGAAACACGTGGGAATTACGTGTCAATCACGTGGGAATCACGTGGGAATTTCGTCGGAATCTCGTGCCAATCACGTGGGAATCACGTGGGAATCACGTGGGAATCACGTGGGAATCACGTGTCAATCACGTGGGAGTCACATGGGAATTACGTGTCAATCACGGGGGAATCACGTGGGAATTACGTCGGAATCTCATGCCAATCACGTGGGAATCACGTGGGAATCACGTGGGAATCTCGTGGGAATCACATGGGAATTACGTGGGAATCACGTGTCAGTCACGTGGGAAACATGTGTCAATCAAGTTTGAATTAAGTGGCAATCATGTGGGAATGACATTTCAATCCCTTGGGAATCAAGTGGGAATAAGGTGGGAATCACGTGTCAATCACGTGGGAATCACGTGGGAATCATATGGGAATCACGAGTCAATCACGTGGGAATCACGTGGGAATCACATGACAATTACGTGGGAATCACGTTGGAGCCACGTGGGAATCATGTGTCAATCATGTGGGAATCACGTGGGAATCACGTGGGAATCACTTGGGAATCACGTGGGAATCACGTGGTAATCACGTAGGAATCACGTGGGAATAACGTGTCATTCACGAGGGAATCACATAGGAATCACGTGTCAGTCAGGTGGGCATCACATGGGTATCACACGGGAATCATTTGGGAATCACTTGTAAATCACGTTGAAATCAAGTCGGAATCACTTTTGAATCACGTGGGAATCACGTTTCAATCACGTGTGAATCACGTGTCAATCACGTGGGAATCACGTGTCAATCACGTGGGAATCTCGTGGGAATCACGTATCAATCATGTTGGAATCACGTGGGAATCATACGGGAATCACGAGTCAATCACGTGGGAATCACGTAGGAATCACATGTCAATTACGTGGGAATCACGTTGTTGTCACGTGGGAATCACGTGGGAATCACGTGTCTATCACGTGGGAATCACGTGGGAGTCACGTGGGAATCACATGGGAATAACGCGCCAATCACGTGGGAATCACGCTGGAATCACGTCTCAATCACGTGGGAATCATGTGGGAATCACGTGTCAATCACGTGGGCATCACGTGGACATCACGTGGGAATCATTTGGGAATCACGTGGGAATCACGTGTCAATCACGTGTCAGTCATATGAGAATCAAGTGGGAATCACGTGGATATCACGTGTCAATCACGTGGGAAACACGTGGGAATCATGAGTCAATCCCGTGGGAATCACGTGGGAATCACGTGGGAATCATGCATCAATCACGTGGGAATCACATGGGAGTCACGTGGGAATTATGTGGGAATCACGTGTCAATCACGAGGGAATCACGTAGGAATCACGTGTCAATCACGTGGGCATCACATGGGTATCACACGGGAATCATTTGGGAATCACGTGTCAATCACGTTGGAATCACGTGGGAATCACTTTTGAATCACGTGGGAATCACGTGTCAATCACGAGGGAATCACTTGGGAATCACGTTGGAATCATGTGTCAATCACTTGGGAATAACATGGGAATCACGTGGGAAGCACGTGGGAATCACGTGTCAATCTCTTGGGAATCATATGGGAATCACGTGATAATCACGTGGGAATCACGTGTCAATCACGTGGGAATTACGTGAGAATCACGTGGGAATCACGTGGGAATCACGTGTCAATCACGTGGGAATCACGTGGGAATCACACGTCAATCACGTGGGAAACACGTGGGAATTACGTGTCAATCACGTGGCAATCACGTGGGAATTACGTCGGAATCTCGTGCCAATCACGTGGGAATCACGTGGGAATCACGTGGGAATCACGTGGGGATCACGTGTCAATCACGTGGGAGTCACGTGGGAATTACGTGTCAATCACGTGGGAATCACGTGGGTATTACGTCGGAATCTCGTGCCAATCATGTGGGAATCTCGTGCCAATCACGTGGGAATCATGTGGGAATCTCGTGGGAAAAACGTGGGAATTACGTGGGAATCACGTGTCAATCATGTGGGAAACACATGTCAATCAAGTTTGAATCACGTGGCAATCACGTGGGAATGACATTTCAATCCTTTGGGAATCACATGGAAATAAGGTGGGAATCAAGTGTCAATCACGTGGGAATCACATGGGAATCACGTGGGATTCACGTGGGAATCACGTGTCAATCACGTGTCAGTCATGTGAGAATCAAGTGGGAATCACGTGGACATCACGTGTCAATCACGTGGGAATCACGTGGGAATCATGATTCAATCCCGTGGGAATCACGTGGGAATAAGGTGGGAATCACGTGTCAATCACGTGGGAATCACGTAGGAATCACTTGGGAATCACGTGGGAATCATGCATCAATCACGTGGAAATCACATGGGAGTCACGTGGGAATAATGTGGGAATCACGTGGTAATCAAGTAGGAATCACGTGGGAATAACGTGTCAATCACGTGGGAATCATTTGGGAATCACGTGTCAATCACGAGGGAATCACGTAGGAATCACGTGTCAATCACGTGGGCATCACATTGGTATCACACGGGAATCATTTGGGAATCACGTGTCAATCACGTTGGAATCACGTGGGAATCACTTTTGAATCACGGGGGAATCACGTGTCAATCACGAGGGAATCACTTGGGAATCACGTTGGAATCATGTGTCAATCACTTGGGAATAACGTGGGAATCACGTGGGAAGCACGTATCAATCTCTTGGGAATCACATGGGAATCACGTGATAATCACGTGGGAATCACGTGTCAATCACGTGGGAATTATGTGAGAATCACGTGATAATCACGTGGGAATCACGTGTCAGTCATGTGGGAATCATGTGGAAATGATTCGTCAATCACGTGTGAAACACGTGGGAATTACGTGTCAATCACGTGGGAATCACGTGGGAATTTCGTCGGAATCTCGTGCCAATCACGTGGGAATCACGTGGGAATCACGTGGGAATCACGTGGGAATCACGTGTCAATCACGTGGGAGTCACATGGGAATTACGTGTCAATCACGGGGGAATCACGTGGGAATTACGTCGGAATCTCATGCCAATCACGTGGGAATCACGTGGGAATCACGTGGGAATCTCGTGGGAATCACATGGGAATTACGTGGGAATCACGTGTCAGTCACGTGGGAAACATGTGTCAATCAAGTTTGAATTAAGTGGCAATCATGTGGGAATGACATTTCAATCCCTTGGGAATCAAGTGGGAATAAGGTGGGAATCACGTGTCAATCACGTGGGAATCACGTGGGAATCATATGGGAATCACGAGTCAATCACGTGGGAATCACGTGGGAATCACATGACAATTACGTGGGAATCACGTTGGAGCCACGTGGGAATCATGTGTCAATCATGTGGGAATCACGTGGGAATCACGTGGGAATCACTTGGGAATCACGTGGGAATCACGTGGTAATCACGTAGGAATCACGTGGGAATAACGTGTCATTCACGAGGGAATCACATAGGAATCACGTGTCAGTCAGGTGGGCATCACATGGGTATCACACGGGAATCATTTGGGAATCACTTGTAAATCACGTTGAAATCAAGTCGGAATCACTTTTGAATCACGTGGGAATCACGTTTCAATCAGGCGTGAATCACGTGTCAATCACGTGGGAATCACGTGTCAATCACGTGGGAATCTCGTGGGAATCACGTGTCGATCATGTTGGAATCACGTGGGAATCATATGGGAATCACGAGTCAATCACGTGGGAATCACGTAGGAATCACATGTCAATTACGTGGGAATCACGTTGTTGTCACGTGGGAATCACGTGGGAATCACGTGTCTATCACGTGGGAATCACGTGGGAGTCACGTGGGAATCACATGGGAATCACGCGCCAATCACGTGGGAATCATGCTGGAATCACGTTTCAATCACGTGGGAATCATGTGGGAATCACGTGTCAATCACGTGGGCATCACGTGGACAACACGTGGGAATCATTTGGGAATCACGTGGGAATCATGTGGGAATCACGTGTCAATCACGTGTCAGTCATGTGAGAATCAAGTGGGAATCACGTTGACATCACGTGTCAATCACGTGGGAATCACGTGGGAATCATGAGTCAATCCCGTGGGAATCACGTGGGAATAAGTTGGGAATCACGTGTCAATCACGTGGGAATCACGTAGAAATCACTTGGGAATCACGTGGGAATTATGCATCAATCACGTGGGAATCACATGGGAGTCACGTGGGAATAATGTGGAAATCACGTGGTAATCAAGTAGGAATCACGTGGGAATAACGTGTCAATCACGTGGGAATCATGTGGGAATCACGTGTCAATCACGAGGGAATCACGTAGGAATCACGTGTCAATCACGTGGGCATCACATGGGTATCACACGGGAATCATTTGGGAATCACGTGTCAATCACGTTGGAATCACGTGGGAATCACTTTTGAATCACGTGTCAATCACGTGTCAATCACGAGGGAATCACTTGGGAATCACGTTGGAATCATGTGTCAATCACTAGGGAATAACGTGGGAATCACGTGGGAAGCACGTGGGAATCACGTGTCAATCTCTTGGGAATCATATGGGAATCACGTGACAATTACGTGGGAATCACGTGTCAATCACGTGGGAATTACGTGAGAATCACGTGGGAATCACGTGGGAATCACATGTCAATCATGTGGGAATCACGTGGGATTCACGCGTCAATCACGTGGGAAACACGTGGGAATTACGTGTCAATCACGTGGAATCACGTGGGAATTACGTCGGAATCTCGTGCCAATCACGTAGGAATCACGTGGGAATCACGTGGGATTCACGCGTCAATCACGTGGGAGTCACGTGGGAATTACGTGTCAATCACGTGGGAATCACGTGGGAATTACGTCGGAATCTCGTGCCAATCATGTGGGAATCTCGTGCCAATCACGTGGGAATCACGTGGGAATCACATGGGAATCTCGTGGGAATCACGTGGGAATTACGTGGGAATCACGTGTGAATCACGTGGGAAACACATGTCAATCAAGTTTGAATCACGTGGCAATCACGTGGGAATGACATTTCAATCCCTTGGGAATCACGTGGGAATAAGGTGGGAATCACGTGTCAATCACGTGGGAATCACATGGGAATCACGTGGGATTCACGTGGGAATCACGTGTCAATCACTTGTCAATCATGTGAGAATCAAGTGGGAATCACATGGAAATCACGTGTCAATCACGTGGGAATCACGTGGGAATTACGTGTCAATCACGTTGGAATCACGTGGGAATCATATGGCAATCACGAGTAAATCACGTGGGAATCACATGACAATTACGTGGGAATCACGTTGGAGTCACGTGGGAATCATGTGTCAATCACGTGGGAATCACGTGTCAATCCCGTGGGAATCACGTGGGAATCACTTGGGAATCACGTGGGAATAATGCGTCAATCACGTGGGAGTCACGTGGGAATCATGCGTCAATCATGTGGGAATCACATGGGAGTCACGTGGGAATAATGTGGGAATCACGTGGTAATCAAGTAGGAATCACGTGGGAATAACGTGTCAATCACGTGGGAATCATGTGGGAATCACGTGTCAATCACGAGGGAATCACGTAGGAATCACGTGTCAATCACGTGGGCATCACGTGGACAACACGTGGGAATCATTTGGGAATCACGTGGGAATCATGTGGGAATCACGTGTCAATCACGTGTCAGTCATGTGAGAATCAAGTGGGAATCACGTTGACATCACGTGTCAATCACGTGGGAATCACGTGGGAATCATGAGTCAATCCCGTGGGAATCACGTGGGAATAAGTTGGGAATCACGTGTCAATCACGTGGGAATCACGTAGGAATCACTTGGGAATCACGTGGGAATTATGCATCAATCACGTGGGAATCACATGGGAGTCACGTGGGAATAATGTGGGAATCACGTGGTAATCAAGTAGGAATCACGTGGGAATAACGTGTCAATCACGTGGGAATCATGTGGGAATCACGTGTCAATCACGAGGGAATCACGTAGGAATCACGTGTCAATCACGTGGGCATCACATGGGTATCACACGGGAATCATTTGGGAATCACGTGTCAATCACGTTGGAATCACGTGGGAATCACTTTTGAATCACGTGTGAATCACGTGTCAATCACGAGGGAATCACTTGGGAATCACGTTGGAATCATGTGTCAATCACTAGGGAATAACATGGGAATCACGTGGGAAGCACGTGGGAATCACGTGTCAATCTCTTGGGAATCATATGGGAATCACGTGACAATCACGTGGGAATCACGTGTCAATCACGTGGGAATTACGTGAGAATCACGTGGGAATCACGTGGGAATCACATGTCAATCATGTGGGAATCACGTGGGATTCACGCGTCAATCACGTGGGAAACACGTGGGAATTACGTGTCAATCACGTGGAATCACGTGGGAATTACGTCGGAATCTCGTGCCAATCACGTAGGAATCACGTGGGAATCACGTGGGATTCACGCGTCAATCACGTGGGAGTCACGTGGGAATTACGTGTCAATCACGTGGGAATCACGTGGGAATTACGTCGGAATCTCGTGCCAATCATGTGGGAATCTCGTGCCAATCACGTGGGAATCACGTGGGAATCACGTGGGAATCTCGTGGGAATCACGTGGGAATTACGTGGGAATCACGTGTGAATCACGTGGGAAACACATGTCAATCAAGTTTGAATCACGTGGCAATCACGTGGGAATGACATTTCAATCCCTTGGGAATCACGTGGGAATAAGGTGGGAATCACGTGTCAATCACGTGGGAATCACATGGGAATCACGTGGGATTCACGTGGGAATCACGTGTCAATCACTTGTCAATCATGTGAGAATCAAGTGGGAATCACATGGAAATCACGTGTCAATCACGTGGGAATCACGTGGGAATTACGTGTCAATCACGTTGGAATCACGTGGGAATCATATGGCAATCACGAGTAAATCACGTGGGAATCACGTGGGAATCACATGACAATTACGTGGGAATCACGTTGGAGTCACGTGGGAATCATGTGTCAATCACGTGGGAATCACGTGTCAATCCCGTGGGAATCACGTGGGAATCACTTGGGAATCACGTGGGAATAATGCGTCAATCACGTGGGAGTCACGTGGGAATCAAGCGTCAATCACGTGGGAATCACATGGGAGTCACGTGGGAATAATGTGGGAATCACGTGGTAATCAAGTAGGAATCACGTGGGAATAACGTGTCAATCACGTGGGAATCATGTGGGAATCACGTGTCAATCACGTGTCAGTCATGTGAGAATCAAGTGGGAATCACGTTGACATCACGTGTCAATCACGTGGCAATCACGTGGGAATGACATTTCAATCCTTTGGGAATCCCGTGGAAATAAGGTGGGAATCACGTGTCAATCACGTGGGAATCACATGGGAATCACGTGGGATTCACGTGGGAATCACGTGTCAATCACGTGTCAGTCATGTGAGAATCAAGTGGGAATCACGTGGACATCACGTGTCAATCACGTGGGAATCACGTGGGAATCATGATTCAATCCCGTGGGAATCACGTGGGAATAAGGTGGGAATCACGTGTCAATCACGTGGGAATCACGTAGGAATCACTTGGGAATCACGTGGGAATCATGCATCAATCACGTGGAAATCACATGGGAGTCACGTGGGAATAATGTGGGAATCACGTGGTAATCAAGTAGGAATCACGTGGGAATAACGTGTCAATCACGTGGGAATCATTTGGGAATCACGTGTCAATCACGAGGGAATCACGTAGGAATCACGTGTCAATCACGTGGGCATCACATTGGTATCACACGGGAATCATTTGGGAATCACGTGTCAATCACGTTGGAATCACGTGGGAATCACTTTTGAATCACGGGGGAATCACGTGTCAATCACGAGGGAATCACTTGGGAATCACGTTGGAATCATGTGTCAATCACTTGGGAATAACGTGGGAATCACGTGGTAAGCACGTGGGAATCACGTATCAATCTCTTGGGAATCACATGGGAATCACGTGATAATCACGTGGGAATCACGTGTCAATCACGTGGGAATTATGTGAGAATCACGTGATAATCACATGGGAATCACGTGTCAATCACGTGGGAATCATGTGGAAATGATTCGTCAATCACGTGTGAAACACGTGGAAATTACGTGTCAATCACGTGGGAATCACGTGGGAATTTCGTCGGAATCTCGTGCCAATCACGTGGGAATCACGTGGGAATCACGTGGGAATCACGTGGGAATCACGTGTCAATCACGTGGGAGTCACATGGGAATTACGTGTCAATCACGGGGGAATCACGTGGGAATTACGTCGGAATCTCATGCCAATCACGTGGGAATCACGTGTCAGTCACGTGGGAAACATGTGTCAATCAAGTTTGAATTAAGTGGCAATCATGTGGGAATGACATTTCAATCCCTTGGGAATCAAGTGGGAATAAGGTGGGAATCACGTGTCAATCACGTGGGAATCACATGGGAATCACGTGGGATTCACGTGGGAATCACGTGTCAATCACGTGTCAATCATGTGAGAATCAAGTGGGAATCACGTGGAAATCACGTTGGAATCACGTGGGAATCATATGGGAATCACGAGTCAATCACGTGGGAATCACGTGGGAATCACATGACAATTACGTGGGAATCACGTTGGAGCCACGTGGGAATCATGTGTCAATCATGTGGGAATCACGTGGGAATCACGTGGGAATCACGTGGGAATCACTTGGGAATCACGTGGGAATCACGTGGTAATCACGTAGGAATCACGTGGGAATAACGTGTCATTCACGAGGGAATCACATAGGAATCACGTGTCAGTCAGGTGGGCATCACATGGGTATCACACGGGAATCATTTGGGAATCACTTGTAAATCACGTTGAAATCAAGTCGGAATCACTTTTGAATCACGTGGGAATCACGTTTCAATCACGTGTGAATCACGTGTCAATCACGTGGGAATCACGTGTCAATCACGTGGGAATCTCGTGGGAATCACGTGTCAATCATGTTGGAATCACGTGGGAATCATATGGGAATCACGAGTCAATCACGTGGGAATCACGTGGGAATCACGTGGGAATCACGTGTGAACCACGTGGGAATCACGTGGGAATCACATGGGAATCATGCTTCAATCATGTGGGAATCACATTGCAGTCACGTGGCAATCTCGTGGAAATCAGGTGGTAATCACATGGGAATCACGTGGAAATCACGTGTCAATCACGGGGGAATCACGTGGGAATCACGTGAGAATCTCCTGTCATTCACGTGAGATTCACGTGTCAATCACGTTGGAATCACGTGGGAATCACGTGGGTATCATGGGTCAATCACGTGGAAACACGTGGGAATCACGTGGGAATCACGTGTCAATCACATGGGAATCACGGGGGAATCACGTGTTAATCACGTGGGAATCACGTGGGAATCATGTGCCAATCACGTGGGAATCATGTGGGAGTCACGTGGGAATCACGTGTCAATCCCAGAGGAATCACGTGGGAATCACGTGTCAATCATGTGGGAATCACGTGGGAATCATGCGCCAATCACGTGGGAATCACGTGGGAGTCACGTGGGAGTCACGTGGGTATCACGTGGGAATCACGTGGGAATCACGTGGGTATCAGGTGACAATCACGTGGGAGTCATGTGGGAATCACGTGTCAATCATGATGGAATCACGTGGGAATCACATTTAATCACGTGGAAATCACATGGGAATCTCGTATCAATCAAGTTGGAATCACGTGGGAATGACGTGTCAATCACATGGGCATCACGTGGGAATCATTTGGGAATCACGTGTCAATCTAATTGGAATCATATGGGAATCACGTGGGAATCACGTTGGAATAACGTGTCAATCACGAGGGAATCACGTGGGAATCACGTGGGAATCACGTGTCAATTCCATAAGAATCACGTGGGAATCACGTGTCAATCACGTAGGAATCACGTGTAAATCACTGGGAATCACGTGGGAATCACGTGTCAATCACGTGGGAATCATGTGGGAATCACGTGGGAATCACGTGACAATCATTTGGGAATCATCTGGGAATCACGTGTTAATCACGTGGAAATCACTTGGGAATCACGTAGGAAACACGTGGAAATCACGTGGGAATGACGTGTCAATCACGTGGGAATCACGTGGGAATCACGAATCAATCACGAGGGAGTCACGTGGGAATCCCGAGTCAATCACGTGGGAATCACGTGGGAATCACTTTTGAATCACGTGGGAATCACGTGTCAATCACGTGGGAAACACGTTTCAATCCCGTGGGAATCAGATGGGAATCACGATGGAATCATTGGGAATCACGTGGGAATCAGGTTGGAATCACGTGTCAATAACGTGGGAATCATGTGGGAATCACGTGTCAATCACGATGGAATTACGTGTGAATCACGTGGGAATCACGTGATAATCATTTGGGAATCACCTGGGAATCACGTGTTAATCACGTGGGAATCACGTGGGAATGACGTGTCAATCACGTAGGAATCACGTGGGAATCACGTGTCAATCACGTGGGAATCACGTGTCAATCACGTGGGAATCACTTGGGAATCACGTTGGAATCATGTGTCAATCACTTGGGAATAATGTGGGAATCACGTGATAATCACGTGGGAATCACGTGTCAATCACGTGGGAATTACGTGAGACTCACGTGGGAATCACGTGGGAATCACGTGTCAATCACGTCGGAATCACGTGGGAATCATGCGTTAATCACGTGGGAATCATGTGGGAGTCACGTGGGAATCACGTGGGAATCAATTCGGAATCACGTGGGTATATCGTGTCAATCACGTGGGAGTCATGTGTGAGTCACGTGTCAATCACGATGGAATCACGTGGTAATCACGTGGGAATCACGTGGGAATCACGTGGGAATCACGTGGGAATCACAATGGAATGACGTGTCAATCACGTGGGAATCATGTGGGAATCACGTGGGAATCACGTGTCAATCACGTGGGAATCACGTGGGAATAACCTGTCAATCACGTGGGAATCACGTGGGAATAACGTGGGAATCACGTGTCAATCATCTAGGAATCACGTGTCAATCATGTGGGAATCACGTGGGAATCACGTGGGAATCACGTGTCAATCATCTAGGAATCACGTGTCAATCACGTGGGAATCACGTGGGAATCACATGTCAATCACGTGGGAATCACGTGGGACTCACGTGGGAATCACGTGTGGATCACGTGACAATCATTTGGGAATCACGTGGGAATCACGTGTCAATCACGTGGGAATCACGTGGGAATCACGTGTCAATCACGTGGGAGTCACGTGGATTTCATGTGGGAATCCCTTGGAAATCACGGGGGAATCACGTGTCAATCATGAGGGAATCACGTGGGAATCACGTGTCAATCACGTGGGAAACACGTGTCAATCACGTGGGAATCACGTGTAAATCACGTGGGAATCACGTGTCAATCATGTGTCAATCACGTGGTAATCACGGGGGAATCACGTGGGAATCACGTGGGATCACGTGGGAATCACGTGACAATCATTTGTGAATCACGTGGTAATCACGTGTAAATCACGTGAGAATCACGTGGGAATCACAAGGAAATCACATGTCAATCACGTGGGAATCACGTTTCAATCACGATGGAATCACTTGGGAATCACGTGTCAATGACGGGGGAATCACGTGATAATCACGTGTAAATCACGTGGGAATCACAAGGAAATCACGTGTCAATCACAAGGAAATCACGTGTGAATAACGTGGGAAACACGTGTCAATCACTTGGGAATCACGTGGGAATCACGTGTCAATCACGGTGGAACCACGTGTGAATCACGTGTGAATCACGTGTCAATCATGTGGGAATCACGTGGGAATCATGTGGGAATCACGTGGGAATCACGTGTCAATCATGTGGGAATCACGTGGGAATCACGTGTCAATCACGTGGGAATCACGTGGGAATCATGTCGTAATCTCGTGCCAATCACGTGGGAATCACGTGGGAATCACGTGGGAATCACGTGGGAATCACGTGGGAATTACGTGGGAACCACGTGTCTATCACGTGGGAATCACGTGGGAATCACGTGGGAATCACGTGACAATCATTTGGGAATCACGTGGGAATCAGGTGTCAATCACTTGGGAATCACGTGGTAATCACGTGGGAATCACGTGTCAATCACGTGTCAATCACGTGGGAATCACGTGGGAATCACGTGGGATTCCCGAGTCAATCACGTGGGAATCACGTGAGAATCACGTGGGAATCACGTGTCATTCACGTGGTAATCACGTGGGAATCACGAGTCAATCACGAGGGAGTCACGTGGGAATCACGTGGGAATCCCGTGGAAATCACGTGGGAATCACTTGTCAATCACGAGTGAATCACGTGGGAATCACGTGTCAATCACGTGGGAATCACGTGGGAATCAAGCATCAATCACCTGTCAATCACGTGGGAATCACGTCGGAATCTCGTGCCAATCACGTGGGAATCTCGTGGGAATCACGTGGGAATCATGTGGGAATCACGTGGGAATTACGTGGGAATCACGTGTCAATCACGTGGGAATCACGTGGGAATCACGTGACATTCATTTGGGAATCACGTGGGAATCAGGTGTCAATCACGTGGGAATCACGTGGGAATCACGTGTCAATCACGTGTCAATCACGTGGGAATCACGTGGGAATCACGTGGGAATCCCGAGTCAATCACGTGGGAATCACGTGGGAATCACGTGGGAATCACATGTCATTCACGTGGGAATCACGTGGGAATCCCGTGGAAATCACGTGGGAATCACTTGTCAATCACGAGGGAATCACGTGGGAATCCCGAGCCAATCACGTGGGAATCACGTGGGAATCACGTGGGAATCACGTGTCATTCACGTGGGATCACGTGGGAATCACGAATTAATCACGAGGGAGTCACGTGGGAATCCCGAGTCAATCACGTGGGAATCACGTGGGAATCACTTTTGAATCACGTGATAATCACGTGTCAATCACGTGGGAAACACGTTTCAATCCCATGGGAATCAGATGGGAATCACGATGGAATCATTGGGAATCACGTGGGAATCAGGTTGGAATCACGTGTCAATAACGTGGGAATCATGTGGGAATCACGTGTCAATCACGATGGAATTACATGTGAATCACGTGTGAATCACGTGTGAATCACGTGGGAATCTCGTAACAATCATTTGGGAATCACCTGGGTATCACGTGTTAATCACGTGGGAATCACGTGGGAATGACGTGTCAATCACGTAGGAATCACGTGGGAATCACGTGTCAATCACGTGGGAATCACTTGGGAATCACGTTGGAATCATGTGTCAATCACTTGGGAATAACGTGGGAATCACGTGATAATCACGTGGGAATCACGTGTCAATCACGTGGGAATTACGTGAGAATCACGTGGGAATCACGTGGGAATCACGTGTCAATCACGTGGGAATCACGTGGGAATCATGCGTCAATCACGTGGGAATCATGTGGGAGTCACGTGGGAATCACGTGGGAATCAATTCGGAATCACGTGGGTGTATCGTGTCAATCACGTGGGAGTCATGTGTGAGTCACGTGTCAATCACGATGGAATCACGTGGTAATCAAGTGGTGATCATGCGTTTATCACGTGGGAATCACGTGTCAATCACGAGGGAATCACGGGGGAATCACGTGTTAATCACGTGGGAATCACTTGGGAATCACGTATCAATCACGTGGGAATATCGTGCGAATTACATTTAATCACGTGGAAATCACATGGGAATCTCGTGTCAATCAAGTTGGAATCACGTGGGAATGACGTGTCAATCACGTTGACATCACGTGGTAATCATTTGGGAATCACGTGTCATTCACATTGGAATCATATGGGAATCACGTGGGAATCACGTGTCAATCATGTGGGAATCACGTGGGAATCACGTGGGAATTACGTGGGAATCACGTGTCAATCACGTGGGAATCACGTGGGAATCACGTGACAATCATTTGGGAATCACGTGGGAATCAGGTGTCAATCACGTGGGAATCACGTGGGAATCACGTGCGAATCACGTGGGAATCACGTGTCAATCACGTGTCAATCACGTGGGAATCACGTGGGAATCACGTGGGAATCCCGTGGAAATCACGTGGGAATCAATTGTCAATCACGAGGGAATCACGTGGGAATCCCGAGCCAATCACGTGGGAATCACGTGGGAATCACGTGGGAATCACGTGTCATTCACGTGGGAATCACGTGGGAATCACGAATCAATCACGAGGGAGTCACGTGGGAATCCCGAGTAAATCACGTGGGAATCACGTGGGAATCACTTTTGAATCACGTGGGAATCACGTGTCAATCACGTGGGAAACACGTTTCTATCCCGTGGGAATCAGATGGGAATCACGATGGAATCATTGGGAATCACGTGGGAATCAGGTTGGAATCACGTGTCAATAACGTGGGAATCATGTGGGAATCACGTGTCAATCTCAATGGAATTACATGTGAATCATGTGTGAATCACGTGTGAATAACGTGGGAATCACGTAACAATCATTTGGGAATCACCTGGGAATCACGTGTGAATCACGTGGGAATCACGTGGGAATGACGTGTCAATCACGTAGGAATCACGTGGGAATCACGTGTCAATCACTTGGGAATCACGTGTCAATCACGTGGGAATCACGTGTCAATCACGTGGGAATCACGTGTCAATCACGTGGGAATCACTTGGGAATCACGTTGGAATCATGTGTCAATCACTTGGGAATAATGTGGGAATCACGTGATTATCACGTGGGAATCACGTGTCAATCACGTGGGAATTACGTGAGAATCACGTGGGAATCACGTGGGAATCACGTGTCAATCACGTGGGAATCACGTGGGAATCATGCGTCAATCACGTGGGAATCATGTGGGAGTCACGTGGGAATCACGTGGGAATCAATTCGGAATCACGTGGGTATATCGTGTCAATCACGTGGGAGTCATGTGTGAGTCACGTGTCAATCACGATGGAATCACGTGGTAATCACGTGGGAATCACGTGGGAATCACGTGGGAATCACGTGGGAATCACATGGGAATGACGTGTCAATCACGTGGGAATCATGTGGGAATCACGTGGGAATCACGTGTCAATCACGTGGGAATCTCGTGGGAATAACGTGTCAATCACGTGGGAATCACGTGGGAATAACGTGGGAATCACGTGTCAATCATCTAGGAATCACGTGTCAATCACGTGGGAATCACGTGGGAATCACGTGGGAATCACGTGTCAATCATCTAGGAATCACGTGTCAATCACGTGGGAATCACGTGGGAATCACGTGTCAATCACGTGGGAATCACGTGGGAATCACGTGGGAATCACGTGTGGATCACGTGACAATCATTTGGGAATCACGTGGCAATCACGTGTCAATCACGTGGGAATCACGTGGGAATCACGTGTCAATCACGTGGGAGTCACGTGGATTTCATGTGGGAATCCCTTGGAAATCACGGGGGAATCACGTGTCAATCATGAGGGAATCACGTGGGAATCACGTGTCAATGACGTGGGAAACACGTGTCAATCACGTGGGAATCACGTGTAAATCACGTGGGAAGCACGTGTCAATCATGTGTCAATCACGTGGTAATCATGGGGGAATCACGTGGGAATCACGTGGTATCACGTGGGAATCACGTGACAATCATTTGTGAATCACGTGGTAATCACGTGTCAATCACGTGGGAATCACGTGGGAATCACGTCGTAATCTCGTGCCAATCACGTGGGAATCACGTGGGAATCACAAGGAAATCACATGTCAATCACGTGGGAATCACGTGTCAATCACGATGGAATCACTTGGGAATCACGTGTCAATCACGGGGGAATCACGTGGTAATCACGTGTAAATCACGTGGGAATCACAACTAAATCACGTGTCAATCACAAGGAAATCACGTGTCAATAACGTGGGAAACACGTGTCAATCACTTGGGAATCACGTGGGAATCACGTGTCAATCACGGTGGAACCACGTGTGAATCACGTGTGAATCACGTGTCAATCACGTGGGAATCACGTGGGAATCATGTAGGAATCACGTGGGAATCACGTGTCAATCATGTGGGAATCACGTGATAATCACGTGTCAATCACGTGGGAATCACGTGGGAATCACGTCGTAATCTCGTGCCAATCACGTGGGAATCACGTGGGAATCACGTGGGAATCACGTGGGAATCACGTGGGAATTACGTGGGAACCACGTGTCAATCACGTGGGAATCACGTGGGAATCACGTGGGAATCACGTGGGAATCACGTGGGAATCACGTGACACTCATTTGTGAATCACGTGGGAATCAGGTGTCAATCACGTGGAAATCACGTGGGAATCACGTGGGAATCACGTGTCAATCACGTGGCAATCACGTGGGAATCACGTGGGAATCACGTGGGATTCCCGAGTCAATCACGTGGGAATCACGTGAGAATCACGTGGGAATCACGTGTCATTCACGTGGTAATCACGTGGGAATCACGAGTCAATCACGAGGGAGTCACGTGGGAATCACGTGGGAATCCCGTGGAAATCACGTGGGAATCACGTGTCAATCACGTGGGAATTACGTGAGAATCACGTGGGAATCACGTGGGAATCACGTGTCAATCACGTGGGAATCACGTGGGAATCATGCGTCAATCACGTGGGAATCATGTGGGAGTCACGTGGGAATCACGTGGGAATCAAGTCGGAATCACGTGGGTGTATCGTGTCAATCACGTGGGAGTCATGTGGGAGTCACGTGTCAATCACGATGGAATCACGTGGTAATCAAGTGGTGATCATGCGTTTATCACGTGGGAATCACGTGTCAATCACGAGGGAATCACGGGGGAATCACGTGTTAATCACGTGGGAATCACTTGGGAATCACGTATCAATCACGTGGGAATATCGTGCGAATTACATTTAATCACGTGGAAATCACATGGGAATCTCGTGTCAATCAAGTTGGAATCACGTGGGAATGACGTGTCAATCACGTTGACATCACGTGGTAATCATTTGGGAATCACGTGTCATTCACGTTGGAATCATATGGGAATCACGTGGGAATCACGTGTCAATCATGTGGGAATCACGTGGGAATCACGTGGGAATTACGTGGGAATCACGTGTCAATCACGTGGGAATCACGTGGGAATCACGTGACAATCATTTGGGAATCACGTGGGAATCAGGTGTCAATCACGTGGGAATCACGTGGGAATCACGTGCGAATCACGTGGGAATCACGTGTCAATCACGTGTCAATCACGTGGGAATCACGTGGGAATCACGTGGGAATCCCGTGGAAATCACGTGGGAATGAATTGTCAATCACGAGGGAATCACGTGGGAATCCCGAGCCAATCACGTGGGAATCACGTGGGAATCACGTGGGAATCACGTGTCATTCACGTGGGAATCACGTGGGAATCACGAATCAATCACGAGGGAGTCACGTAGGAATCCCGAGTCAATCACGTGGGAATCACGTGGGAATCACTTTTGAATCACGTGGGAATCACGTGTCAATCACGTGGGAAACACGTTTCTATCCCGTGGGAATCAGATGGGAATCACGATGGAATCATTGGGAATCACGTGGGAATCAGGTTGGAATCACGTGTCAATAACGTGGGAATCATGTGGGAATCACGTGTCAATCACAATGGAATTACATGTGAATCATGTGTGAATCACGTGTGAATAACGTGGGAATCACGTAACAATCATTTGGGAATCACCTGGGAATCACGTGTTAATCACGTGGGAATCACGTGGGAATGACGTGTCAATCACGTAGGAATCACGTGGGAATCACGTGTCAATCACTTGGGAATCACGTGTCAATCACGTGGGAATCACGTGTCAATCACGTGGGAATCACTTGGGAATCACGTTGGAATCATGTGTCAATCACTTGGGAATAATGTGGGAATCACGTGATTATCACGTGGGAATCACGTGTCAATCACGTGGGAATTACGTGAGAATCACGTGGGAATCACGTGGGAATCACGTGTCAATCACGTGGGAATCACGTGGGAATCATGCGTCAATCACGTGGGAATCATGTGGGAGTCACGTGGGAATCACGTGGGAATCAATTCGGAATCACGTGGGTATATCGTGTCAATCACGTGGGAGTCATGTGTGAGTCACGTGTCAATCACGATGGAATCACGTGGTAATCACGTGGGAATCACGTGGGAATCACGTGGGAATCACGTGGGAATCACATGGGAATGACGTGTCAATCACGTGGGAATCATGTGAGAATCACGTGGGAATCACGTGTCAATCACGTGGGAATCACGTGGGAATAACGTGTCAATCACGTGGGAATCACGTGGGAATAACGTGGGAATCACGTGTCAATCATCTAGGAATCACGTGTCAATCACGTGGGAATCACGTGGGAATCACGTGGGAATCACGTGTCAATCATCTAGGAATCACGTGTCAATCACGTGGGAATCACGTGGGAATCACGTGTCAATCACGTGGGAATCACGTGGGAATCACGTGGGAATCACGTGTGGATCACGTGACAATCATTTGGGAATCACGTGGCAATCACGTGTCAATCACGAGGGAATCACGTGGGAATCACGTGTCAATCACGTGGGAGTCACGTGGATTTCATGTGGGAATCCCTTGGAAATCACGGGGGAATCACGTGTCAATCATGAGGGAATCACGTGGGAATCACGTGTCAATGACGTGGGAAACACGTGTCAATCACGTGGGAATCACGTGTAAATCACGTGGGAAGCACGTGTCAATCATGTGTGAATCACGTGGTAATCACGGGGGAATCACGTGGGAATCACGTGGTATCACGTGGGAATCACGTGACAATCATTTGTGAATCACGTGGTAATCACGTGTCAATCACGTGGGAATCACGTGGGAATCACGTCGTAATCTCGTGCCAATCACGTGGGAATCACGTGGGAATCACAAGGAAATCACATGTCAATCACGTGGGAATCACGTGTCAATCACGATGGAATCACTTGGGAATCACGTGTCAATCACGGGGGAATCACGTGGTAATCACGTGTAAATCACGTGGGAATCACAAGGAAATCACGTGTCAATCACAAGGAAATCACGTGTCAATAACGTGGGAAACACGTGTCAATCACTTGGGAATCACGTGGGAATCACGTGTCAATCACGGTGGAACCACGTGTGAATCACGTGTGAATCACGTGTCAATCACGTGGGAATCACGTGGGAATCATGTGGGAATCACGTGGGAATCACGTGTCAATCATGTGGGAATCACGTGATAATCACGTGTCAATCACGTGGGAATCACGTGGGAATCACGTCGTAATCTCGTGCCAATCACGTGGGAATCACGTGGGAATCACGTGGGAATCACGTGGGAATCACGTGGGAATTACGTGGGAACCACGTGTCAATCACGTGGGAATCACGTGGGAATCACGTGGGAATCACGTGCGAATCACGTGGGAATCACGTGACACTCATTTGTGAATCACGTGGGAATCAGGTGTCAATCACGTGGAAATCACGTGGGAATCACGTGGGAATCACGTGTCAATCACGTGGCAATCACGTGGGAATCACGTGGGAATCACGTGGGATTCCCGAGTCAATCACGTGGGAATCACGTGAGAATCACGTGGGAATCACGTGTCATTCACGTGGTAATCACGTGGGAATCACGAGTCAATCACGAGGGAGTCACGTGGGAATCACGTGGGAATCTCGTGGAAATCACGTGGGAATCACTTGTCAATCACGAGTGAATCACGTGGGAATCACGTGTCAATCACGTGGGAATCACGTGGGAATCAAGTGGAAATCATGCATCAATCACCTGTCAATCACGTGGGAATCTCGTGGGAATCTCGTGATAATCACGTGTCAATCACGTGAGAATAATTTGGGAGTAACGTTTCAATCACTTGGGAATCACGTGGGAATCACGTGGAAAGCACGTGGGAAACACGTGTCAATCACTTGGGAATCACATGGGTATCACGTGATAATCACGTGGGAATCACGTGTAATTCACGTGGCAATCACGTGAGAATTACGTGGGAATCACGTGGGAATCAAGTGTCAATCACGTGGGAATCACGTGGGAAAAACTTGGGAATCACGTGTCAATCACGTGGGAATCACGAGGGAATCACGTGGGAATCACGCGGGAATCACGAGGGAATCACGTGTCAATCACGTGGGAATCATGTGGGAATTACGTGACAATCACGTGTTAATCACGTGGGAATCACGTGGGAATCACGTGAAATCACGTGGGCATCACGTGGGCATCACATGGGAATAATTTAGGAATCACGTGGGAATCACGTGTGAATCACGTTGGAATCATGCGTCAATCACGTGGGAATCACGTGGGAATCACGAGGGAATCACGTGTCAATCACGTGGGATTCATGTGGGAATTACGTGACAATCAAGAGTTAATCACGTGGGAATCACGTGGGAATCACGTTAAATCACGTGGGCATCACGTGGGCATCACATGGGAATCATTTAGGGATCACGTTGGAATCATGTGTGAATCATGTTGGAATCATGCGTCAATCACGTGGGAATCACCTCGGAGTCACGTGGGAATCACGTGGGAATCACGTGTCAACCACCTGGCAATCACGTGTCAATCACGTGGGAATCACGTGGGAATCACGTGGGACCTACGCCTCAATCACGTGGGAATCACCTGGGATTCACGTGTCAATCACGTGGAAATCACGAGGAAGTCACGTGGGAATCACGTGGGATTCACGTGTCAATCACGTGGAAATCACGTGGGAAAAACTTGGGACTCACGTGGGAATCACGATTGAATCACGTGTCAATCACGTGGGAATCACGTGGGAATCACGTGGGAATCACGTGCGAATCACGTGTCAATCACATGGGAATCACGTGGGAATCACCTGGGAAACACGTGGGAATGACGTGAAAATCATTAGGGAATCACGTGGGAATCACGTGTCAATCACGGGGGAATCACGTGTGAATCACGTGTGAATCACGTGTCAATCACGTGGGAATCACGTGGGAATCATGTGGGAATCACGTGGGAATCACGTGTCAATCATGTGGGAATCACGAGGGAATCACGTGTCAATCACGTGGGAATCACCTCGGAATCTCGTGCCAATCACGTGGGAATCTCGTGGGAATCAAGTGGGAATCATGTGGGCATCACGTGGGAATTACGTGGGAATCACGTGTCAATCACGTGGGAATCACGTGGGAATCACGTGACAATCATTTGGGAATCACGTGGGAATCAGGTGTCAATCACGTGGGAATCACGTGGGAATCACGTGTCAATCACGTGTCAATCACGTGGGAATCACGTGGGAATCACGTGGGAATCCCGAGTCAATCACGTGGGAATCACGTGGGAATCACGTGGGAATCCCGTGGAAATCACGTGGGAATCACTTGTCAATCACGAGGGAATCACGTGGGAATCCCGAGCCAATCACGTGGGAATCACGTGGGAATCACGTGGGAATCACGTGTCATTCACGTGGGATCACGTGGGAATCACGAATCAATCACGAGGGAGTCGCGTGGGAATCCCGAGTCAATCACGTGGGAATCACGTGGGAATCACTTTTGAATCACGTGGGAATCACGTGTCAATCACGTGGGAAACACGTTTCAATCCCATGGGAATCAGATGGGAATCACGATGGAATCATTGGGAATCACGTGGGAATCAGGTTGGAATCACGTGTCAATAGCGTGGGAATCATGTGGGAATCACGTGTCAATCACGATGGAATTACATGTGAATCACGTGTGAATCACGTGTGAATCACGTGGGAATCACGTAACAATCATTTGGGAATCACGTGGGAATCACGTGTTAATCACGTGGGAATCACGTGGGAATGACGTGTCAATCACGTAGGAGTCACGTGGGAATCACGTGTCAATCACGTGGGAATCACTTGGGAATCACGTTGGAATCATGTGTCAATCACTTGGGAATCACGTGGGAATCACGTGATAATCACGTGGGAATCACGTGTCACTCACTTGGGAATCACATGGGAATCACGGGATAATCACGTGGGACTCACGTGTCAATCACGTGGGAGTCACGTGAGAATCACGTGGGAATCACGTGGGAATCACGTTTCATTCACGTGGTAATCACGTGGGAATCACGAGTCAATCACGAGGGAGTCACGTGGGAATCACGTGGGAATCCCGTGGAAATCACGTGGGAATCACTTGTCAATCACGAGTGAATCACGTGGGAATCACGTGTCAATCACTTGGGAATCACGTGGGAATCAAGTGGAAATCATGCATCAATCACCTGTCAATCACGTGGGAATCTCGTGGGAATCTCGTGATAATCACGTGTCAATCACGTGAGAATAAGTTGGGAGTAACGTTTCAATCACCTCGGAGTCACGTGGGAATCACGTGGGAATCACGTGTCAATCACCTGGGAATCACGTGTCAATCACGTGGGAATCACATGGGAATCACGTGGAACTCACGCCTCAATCACGTGGGAATCACCTGGGATTCACGTGTCAATCACGTGGAAATCACGAGGAAGTCACGTGGGAAGCACGTGGGATTCACGTGTCAATCACGTGGAAATCACGTGGGAAACACTTGGGACTCACGTAGGAATCACGATTGAATCACGTGTCAATCACGTGGGAATCACGTGGGAATCACGTGGGAATCACGTGCGAATCACGTGTCAATCACATGGGAATCACGTGGGAATCACCTGGGAAACACGTGGGAATGACGTGAAAATCATTAGGGAATCACGTGGGAATCACGTGTCAATCACGGGGGAATCACGTGTGAATCACGTGTGAATCACGTGGGAATCACAAGGAAATCACATGTCAATCACGTGGGAATCACGTGTCAATCACGATGGAATCACTTGGGAATCACGTGTCAATCACGGGGGAATCACGTGGTAATCACGTGTAAATCACGTGGGAATCACAAGGAAATCACGTGTCAATCACAAGGAAATCACGTGTCAATAACGTGGGAAACACGTGTCAATCACTTGGGAATCACGTGGGAATCACGTGTCAATCACGGTGGAACCACGTGTGAATCACGTGTGAATCACGTGTCAATCACGTGGGAATCACGTGGGAATCATGTTGGAATCACGTGGGAATCACGTGTCAATCATGTGGGAATCACGTGATAATCACGTGTCAATCACGTGGGAATCACGTGGGAATCACGTCGTAATCTCGTGCCAATCACGTGGGAATCACGTGGGAATCACGTGGGAATCACGTGGGAATCACGTGGGAATTACGTGGGAACCACGTGTCAATCACGTGGGAATCACGTGGGAATCACGTGGGAATCACGTGCGAATCACGTGGGAATCACGTGACACTCATTTGTGAATCACGTGGGAATCAGGTGTCAATCACGTGGAAATCACGTGGGAATCACGTGGGAATCACGTGTCAATCACGTGGCAATCACGTGGGAATCACGTGGGAATCACGTGGGATTCCCGAGTCAATCACGTGGGAATCACGTGAGAATCACGTGGGAATCACGTGTCATTCACGTGGTAATCACGTGGGAATCACGAGTCAATCACGAGGGAGTCACGTGGGAATCACGTGGGAATCTCGTGGAAATCACGTGGGAATCACTTGTCAATCACGAGTGAATCACGTGGGAATCACGTGTCAATCACGTGGGAATCACGTGGGAATCAAGTGGAAATCATGCATCAATCACCTGTCAATCACGTGGGAATCTCGTGGGAATCTCGTGATAATCACGTGTCAATCACGTGAGAATAAGTTGGGAGTAACGTTTCAATCACTTGGGAATCACGTGGGAATCACGTGGAAAGCACGTGGGAAACACGTGTCAATCACTTGGGAATCACATGGGTAAATCGTGATAATCACGTGGGAATCACGTGTAATTCACGTGGCAATCACGTGAGAATTACGTGGGAATCACGTGGGAATCAAGTGTCAATCACGTGGGAATCACGTGGGAAAAACTTGGGAATCACGTGTCAATCACGTGGGAATCACGAGGGAATCACGTGGGAATCACGCGGGAATCACGAGGGAATCACGTGTCAATCACGTGGGAATCATGTGGGAATTACGTGACAATCACGTGTTAATCACGTGGGAATCACGTGGGAATCACGTGAAATCACGTGGGCATCACGTGGGCATCACATGGGAATAATTTAGGAATCACGTGGGAATCACGTGTGAATCACGTTGGAATCATGCGTCAATCACGTGGGAATCACGTGGGAATCACGAGGGAATCACGTGTCAATCACGTGGGATTCATGTGGGAATTACGTGACAATCAAGAGTTAATCACGTGGGAATCACGTGGGAATCACGTTAAATCACGTGGGCATCACGTGGGCATCACATGGGAATCATTTAGGGATCACGTTGGAATCATGTGTGAATCATGTTGGAATCATGCGTCAATCACGTGGGAATCACCTCGGAGTCACGTGGGAATCACGTGGGAATCACGTGTCAACCACCTGGCAATCACGTGTCAATCACGTGGGAATCACGTGGGAATCACGTGGGACCTACGCCTCAATCACGTGGGAATCACCTGGGATTCACGTGTCAATCACGTGGAAATCACGAGGAAGTCACGTGGGAATCACGTGGGATTCACGTGTCAATCACGTGGAAATCACGTGGGAAAAACTTGGGACTCACGTGGGAATCACGATTGAATCACGTGTCAATCACGTGGGAATCACGTGGGAATCACGTGGGAATCACGTGCGAATCACGTGTCAATCACATGGGAATCACGTGGGAATCACCTGGGAAACACGTGGGAATGACGTGAAAATCATTAGGGAATCACGTGGGAATCACGTGTCAATCACGGGGGAATCACGTGTGAATCACGTGTGAATCACGTGTCAATCACGTGGGAATCACGTGGGAATCATGTGGGAATCACGTGGGAATCACGTGTCAATCATGTGGGAATCACGAGGGAATCACGTGTCAATCACGTGGGAATCACCTCGGAATCTCGTGCCAATCACGTGGGAATCTCGTGGGAATCAAGTGGGAATCATGTGGGAATCACGTGGGAATTACGTGGGAATCACGTGTCAATCACGTGGGAATCAAGTGGGAATCACGTGACAATCATTTGGGAATCACGTGGGAATCAGGTGTCAATCACGTGGGAATCACGTGGGAATCACGTGTCAATCACGTGTCAATCACGTGGGAATCACGTGGGAATCACGTGGGAATCCCGAGTCAATCACGTGGGAATCACGTGGGAATCACGTGGGAATCCCGTGGAAATCACGTGGGAATCACTTGTCAATCACGAGGGAATCACGTGGGAATCCCGAGCCAATCACGTGGGAATCACGTGGGAATCACGTGGGAATCACGTGTCATTCACGTGGGATCACGTGGGAATCACGAATCAATCACGAGGGAGTCGCGTGGGAATCCCGAGTCAATCACGTGGGAATCACGTGGGAATCACTTTTGAATCACGTGGGAATCACGTGTCAATCACGTGGGAAACACGTTTCAATCCCATGGGAATCAGATGGGAATCACGATGGAATCATTGGGAATCACGTGGGAATCAGGTTGGAATCACGTGTCAATAGCGTGGGAATCATGTGGGAATCACGTGTCAATCACGATGGAATTACATGTGAATCACGTGTGAATCACGTGTGAATCACGTGGGAATCACGTAACAATCATTTGGGAATCACGTGGGAATCACGTGTTAATCACGTGGGAATCACGTGGGAATGACGTGTCAATCACGTAGGAGTCACGTGGGAATCACGTGTCAATCACGTGGGAATCACTTGGGAATCACGTTGGAATAATGTGTCAATCACTTGGGAATCACGTGGGAATCACGTGATAATCACGTGGGAATCACGTGTCACTCACTTGGGAATCACATGGGAATCACGGGATAATCACGTGGGACTCACGTGTCAATCACGTGGGAGTCACGTGAGAATCACGTGGGAATCACGTGGGAATCACGTTTCATTCACGTGGTAATCACGTGGGAATCACGAGTCAATCACGAGGGAGTCACGTGGGAATCACGTGGGAATCCCGTGGAAATCACGTGGGAATCACTTGTCAATCACGAGTGAATCACGTGGGAATCACGTGTCAATCACTTGGGAATCACGTGGGAATCAAGTGGAAATCATGCATCAATCACCTGTCAATCACGTGGGAATCTCGTGGGAATCTCGTGATAATCACGTGTCAATCACGTGAGAATAAGTTGGGAGTAACGTTTCAATCACTTGGGAATCACGTGGGAATCACGTGGAAAGCACGTGGGAAACACGTGTCAATCACTTGGGAATCACATGGGTATCACGTGATAATCACGTGGGAATCACGTGTAATTCACGTGGCAATCACGTGAGAATTACGTGGGAATCACGTGGGAATCAAGTGTCAATCACGTGGGAATCACGTGGGAAAAACTTGGGAATCACGTGTCAATCACTTGGGAATCATGTGGGAATTACGTGACAATCACTTGTTAATCACGTGGGAATCACGTGGGAATCACGTGAAATCACGTGGGCATCACGTGGGCATCACATGGGAATAATTTAGGAATCACGTGGGAATCACGTGTGAATCACGTTGGAATCATGCGTCAATCACGTGGAAATCACGTGGGAATCACGAGGGAATCACGTGTCAATCACGTGGGATTCATGTGGGAATTACGTGACAATCAAGAGTTAATCACGTGGGAATCACGTGGGAATCACGTTAAATCACGTGGGCATCACGTGGGCATCACATGGGAATCATTTAGGGATCACGTTGGAATCACGTGTGAATCATGTTGGAATCATGCGTCAATCACGTGGGAATCACCTCGGAGTCACGTGGGAATCACGTGGGAATCACGTGTCAATCACCTGGGAATCACGTGTCAATCACGTGGGAATCACATGGGAATCACGTGGAACTCACGCCTCAATCACGTGGGAATCACCTGGGATTCACGTGTCAATCACGTGGAAATCACGAGGAAGTCACGTGGGAAGCACGTGGGATTCACGTGTCAATCACGTGGAAATCACGTGGGAAACACTTGGGACTCACGTAGGAATCACGATTGAATCACGTGTCAATCACGTGGGAATCACGTGGGAATCACGTGGGAATCACGTGCGAATCACGTGTCAATCACATGGGAATCACGTGGGAATCACCTGGGAAACACGTGGGAATGACGTGAAAATCATTAGGGAATCACGTGGGAATCACGTGTCAATCACGGGGGAATCACGTGTGAATCACGTGTGAATCACGTGTCAATCACGTGGGAATCACGTGGGAATCATGTGGGAATCACGTGGGAATCACGTGTCAATCATGTGGGAATCACGAGGGAATCACGTGTCAATCACGTGGGAATCACGTCGGAATCTCGTGCCAATCACGTGGGAATCTCGTGGGAATCACGTGGGAATCATGTGGGAATCACGTGGGAATTACGTGGGAATCACGTGTCAATCACGTGGGAATCACGTGGGAATCACGTGACAATCATTTGGGAATCACGTGGGAATCAGGTGTCAATCACGTGGGAATCACGTGGGAATCACGTGTCAATCACGTGTCAATCACGTGGGAATCACGTGGGAATCACGTGGGAATCCCGAGTCAATCACGTGGGAATCACGTGGGAATCACGTGGGAATCCCGTGGAAATCACGTGGGAATCACTTGTCAATCACGAGGGAATCACGTGGGAATCCCGAGCCAATCACGTGGGAATCACGTGGGAATCACGTGGGAATCACGTGTCATTCACGTGGGATCACGTGGGAATCACGAATCAATCACGAGGGAATCACGTGGGAATCCCGAGTCAATCACGTGGGAATCACGTGGGAATCACTTTTGAATCACGTGGGAATCACGTGTCAATCACGTGGGAAACACGTTTCAATCCCATGGGAATCAGATGGGAATCACGATGGAATCATTGGGAATCACGTGGGAATCAGGTTGGAATCACGTGTCAATAACGTGGGAATCATGTGGGAATCACGTGTCAATCACAATGGAATTACATGTGAATCACGTGTGAATCACGTGTGAATCACGTGGGAATCACGTAACAATCATTTGGGAATCACGAGGGAATCACGTGTTAATCACGTGGGAATCACGTGGGAATGACGTGTCAATCACGTAGGAATCACGTGGGAATCACGTGTCAATCACGTGGGAATCACTTGGGAATCACGTTGGAATCATGTGTCAATCACTTGGGAATAACGTGGGAATCACGTGATAATCACGTGGGAATCACGTGTCAATCACGTGGGAATTACTTGAGAATCACGTGGGAATCACGTGGGAATCACGTGTCAATCACGTGGGAATCAAGTGGGAATCATGCGTCAATCACGTGGGAATCATGTGGGAGTCACGTGGGAATCACGTGGGAATCAAGTCGGAATCACGTGGGTGTATCGTGTCAATCACGTGGGAGTCATGTGGGAGTCACGTGTCAATCACGATGGAATCACGTGGTAATCAAGTGGTGATCATGCGTTTATCACGTGGGAATCACGTGTCAATCACGAGGGAATCATGGGGGAATCACGTGTTAATCACGTGGGAATCACTTGGGAATCACGTGTCAATCACTTGGGAATCACGTGGGAATCACGTGGAAATCATGCGTCAATCACGTGGGAAACACGTGGGAGTCACGTGGGAATCATGTGGGAATCAAGTGGGAATCACGTGGGTATCACGTGTCAATCACGTGGGAGTCATGTGGGAGTCACGTGTCAATCATGATGGAATCACATGGAAATCACGTGGTAATCATGTGGGAATCACGTTGGAATCACGTGTCAATATCGTGTGAATCATGTGGGAATCACTTGTCAATCACGATGGAATTACGTTTGAATCACGTGGGAATCACGTGTCAATCACGTGGGAATCATGTGGGAATCACGTGTCAATCACGTGAGCATCATGTGGGCATCACGTGGGAATCATTTGGGAATCACGTGGGAATCAGGGGGGAATCACGTGGGAATCACATGTCAATCACGTGGGAATCAAGTGGCAATCACGTGGGAATGACATGTCAATCCCGTGGGAATCACGTGGGAATAAGGTGGGAATCACGTGTCACTCACGTGGGAATCACATGGGAATCACGTGGGATTCTCGTGGGAATCACGTGTAAATCACGTGTCAAACATGTGAGAATCAAGTGGGAATCACGTGGAAATCACGTGTCAATTACGTGGGAATCACGTGTCAATCACGTTGGAATCACGTGGGAATCATATGAGAATCACGAGTCAATCACGTGGGAATCAAGTGGGAATCACGTGTCAATCACGTGGGAATCACTGGGGAATCACGTTGGAATCATGTGTAAATCACTTGGGAATAACGTGGGAATCACGTGTCAATCACGTGGGAATTACGTGAGAATCACGTGGGAATCACGTGGGAATCATGCGTCAATCACGTGGGAATCATGTGGGAGTCACGTGTCAATCACGATGGAATTACATGTGAATCACTTGTGAATCACGTGGGAATCACGTGGGAATCACATAACAATCATTTCGGAATCACCTGGGAATCACGTGTTAATCACGTGGGAATCACATGGGAATCACGTGGGAATGATGTGTCAATCACGTAGGAATCACGTGGGAATCACGTGTCAATCACGTGGGAATCACGTGTCAATCACGTGGGAATCACTTGGGAATCACGTTGGAATCATGTGTCAATCACTTGGCAATAACGTGGGAATCACGTGATAATCACGTGGGAATCACGTGTCAATCACGTGGGAATTACGTGAGAATCACGTGGGAATCACATGGGAATCACGTGGTAATCACGTGGGAATCATGCATCAATCACGTGGGAATCATGTGGGAGTCACGTGGGAATAACGTGGGAATCAAGTCGGAATCACGTGGGTATATCGTGTCAATCACGTGGGAGTCATGTGGTAGTCACGTGTCAATCACGATGGAATCACGTGGTAATCAAGTGGTGTTCATGCGTTTATCACGTGGGAATCACGTGTCAATCACGAGGGAATCACGTGCGAATCACGTGTTAATCACGTGGGAATCACTTGGGAATCACGTATCAATCACGTGGGAATATCGTGGGAATCACATTTAATCACGTGGAAATCACATGGGAATCTCGTGTCAATCAGGTTGGAATCACGTGTGAATGACGTGTCAATCACGTTGGCATCACGTGGTAATCATTTGGGAATCACGTGTCATTCATGTTGGAATCATATGGGAATCACGTGGGAATCACGTGGGAATCACGTGTCAATCACGTGGGAATCACGTGGGAATAACGTGGGAATCACGTGTCAATCCTATAGGAATCACGTGGGAATCACGTGGGAATCACGTGTCAATCATGTAGGAATCACGTGTAAATCACGTGGGAATCACGTGGGAATCACGTGGCAATCACGTAGGAATCACGTGTGAATCACGTGGGAATCACGTGGGAATAACGTGACAATCATTTGTGAATCACCTAGGAATCACGTGTTAATCACGAGGGAATCACGTGGGAACCACGTATGAATCACGTGGGAATCACGTGTCAATCACGTGGGAATCACGTGGGAATCACGTGGGAATCACGTGTCAATCCCATAGGAATCATGAGGAATCACGTGGGAATCACGTGTCAATCACGTAGGAATCACGTGTAAATCACGTGGGAATCAAGTGTGAATCATATGTCAATCACGTGGGAATCACGTGGGAATCATGTGCCAATCACGTGGGAATCACGTGGGAATCACGTGAGAATCACGTGTCAATCTAGATGGAATCACGTGGGAATCAAATGGTAATCATACGTCAACCACGTGGGAATCACATGGGAATCACGTGCTAATCACGTGGGAATCATGCTGGAATCACGTGTCAATATCGTGTCAATATCGTGGGAATCATGTGGGAATCGAGTGTCAATCACGATGGAATTACGTGTGAATCACGTGGGAATCACGTGGGAATCACGTGGGATTCACGTGGGAATCACGTGGGATTCACGTGGGAATCACGTGTCAATCACGTGTCAATCATGTGAGAATCAAGTGGGAATCACATGGAAATCACGTGTCAATCACGTGGGAATCACATGGGCATCATGTGTCAATCACGTTGGAATCATGTGGTAATCATATGGGAATCACGTGTCAATCACGTGGGAATCACGTGGGAATCACATGTCAATTACGTGGGAATCACGTTAGAGTCACGGGGGAATCACGTGGGAGTCACGTGTCAATCACGTGGGAATCACGTGGGAATCACGTGTCAATCCCGTATGAATCACGTGTGAATCAGGTGGGAATCACGTGGGAATCACGTGGGAATCATGCGTCAATCACGTGGGAATCACATGGGAGTTACGTGGGAATAACGTGGGAATCACGTGGTAATCACGTAGGTATCACGTGGGAATAACGTGTCAATCACGTGGGAATCATGTGGGAATCACGTGTCAATCACGAGGGAATCACGTAGTAATCACGTGTCAATCACGTGGGCATCACATGGGTATCACATGGGAATCATTTGGGAATCACGTGTCAATCACGTTGGAATCACGTGGGAATCACTTTTAAATCACGTGGGAATCACGTGTCAATCATGTGGGAAACACGTTTCAATCCCGTGGGAATCAGGTGGGAATCACGTGGGAATCACGTGGGAATCACGTGGGAATCACGTGTCAATCACGTGGGAATCACGTGTCAATCATGTGGGAATCACTTGGGTATAACCTGGGAAACGGGTGTCAATCAAGTGGGAATCACGTGGGAATCTCGTGGGAATCACGTGTCAATCACGATGGAATCACGTGGGAATCAAGTGGTAATCATGAGTCAATCACGTGGGAATCACATGGGAATCACGTGGGAATGACGGGTCAATCACGTGGGAATCACGTGGGAATCACGTGTCAATCACGTGGGAATCACGTTTCAATCAAGTGGGAATCACGTGTCACTCACGTGGGAATCACATGGGAATCATATGGGATTCTCGTGGGAATCACGTGTAAATCACGTGTCAATCATGTGAGAATCAAGTGGGAATCACGTGGAAATCACAAGTCAATTATGTGGGAAAAACGTGTCAATCACGTGGGAATCACTTGGGAATCACGTTGGAATCATGTGTAAATCACTTGGGAATAACGTGGGAATCACGTGATAATCACGTGGGAATCACGTGTCAATCACGTGGGAATCACGTGAGAATCACGTGGGAATCACGTGGGAATCACGTGTCAATCACGTGGGAATCACGTGGGAATCATGCGTCAATCACGTGGGAATCATGTGGGAGTCACGTGGGAATCACGTGGGAATCAAGTGGGAATCACGTGGGTATCACGTGTCAATCACGAGGGAGTCATGTGGGAGTCACGTGTCAATCACGATGGAATCACGTGGTAATCAAGTGGTGATCATGCGTCTATCACGTGGGAATCACGTGTCAATCACGAGGGAATCACGTGGGAATCACGTGTTAATCACGTGGGAATCACATGGGAATCACGTATCAATCACGTGGGAATATCGTGGGAATCACATTTAATCACGTGGAAATCACATGGGAATCTCGTGTCAATCAAGTTGGAATCACGTGGGAATGACGTGTCAATCACGTTGGCATCACGTGGGAATCATTTGGGAATCACGTGTCATTCACGTTGGAATCATATGGGAATCACGTGGGAATCATGTTGGAATCACGTGTCAATCACGTGGGTATCACGTGGGAATAACGTGGGAATCACGTGTCAATCACATAGGAATCCCGTGGGAATCACGTGGGAATCACGTGTCAATCACGTAGGAATCACGTGTAAATCACGTGGGAATCATGTGGGAATCACATGTCAATCACGTGGGAATCATGTGGGAATCACGTGGGAATCACGTGGGAATCACGTGACAATCATTTGGGAATCACCTGGGAATCACATGTTAATCACGTGGGAATCAAGTGACAATCATTTGGGATTCACGTGGGAATCACGTGTCAATCCCATGGGAATCACGTGGGAATCACGTGGGAATCACGTGTCAATCACGGGGGAATCACGTGTAAATCACGTGGGAATCACGTGTCAATCACGGGGGAATCACGTGGTAATCACGTGGGAATCAGGTTCGAATCACGTGTCAACAATGTGGGAATAATGTGGGAATCACGTGTCAATCACGATGAAATTACGTGTGAATCACGTGTGAATCACATGGGAATCACGTGGGAATCACGTGACAATCATTTGGGAATCACCCAGGAATCACGTGTTAATCACGTGGGAATCACATGGGAATCACGTGGGAATGACGTATCAATCACGTAGGAATCACGTGGGAATCACGTGTCAATCACGTGGGAATCATGTGTCAATCACGTGGGAATCACTTGGGAATCACGTTGGAATCATGTGTCAATCACTTGGGAATAACGTGGGAATCACGTGGGAAGCACGTGGGAATCACGTGTCAATCACTTGGGAATCACATGGGAATCACGTGATAATCACGTGGGAATCACGTGTCAATCACTTGGGAATTACGTGAGAATCACGTTGGAATCACGTGTCCATCACGTGGGAATCATGTGGGAATCATGCGTCAATCACGTGGGAATCACGTAGGAATTACGTGTCAATCACGTGGGAATCACGTGGGAATCACGTGGGAATCACGTGAGAATCACGTGGGAATCACGTGGGAATCACGTGGGAATCACGTGGGAATCACGTGTCAATCACTTGGGAATCACGTGGGAATCACGTGTCAATCACGTGGGAATCACGTGGGAATTACGTCGGAATCTCGTGCCAATCACGTGGGAATCTCGTGCCAATCACGTGGGAATCACGTGGGAATAACGTGGGAATCTCGTGGGAATCACGAGGGAATTACGTGGGAATCACGTGTCAATCACGTGGGAATCACATGTCAATCAAGTTTGAATC